>NW_021604594.1:2357341-2364233 GCF_004785775.1 Grammomys surdaster
CCTCCTCCTCCTCCTCCTCCTCCTCCTCCTCCTCCTCCTCCTCCTCCCCCTCCCCCTTCTCCATCTGTTTATCTTCGTATCTCTCTCATTATGTGTGTTGGTGTGCTGTTTATTGGTTGATGGAAAGTAATTTAATACTAAATCAAATTCTGTAAAATCTATTGATCACTTATATACGACTCAAACAGTAAACTTGTTGGATGATTGACTCCTAAGTTTTGACCCTTAAAGGCATTGCAGTCCAGGTTTTGGGGAAGATCCCATTCAAAAAGAAGACTTCTTTTTTTAAAAAAAAAATTGGTTATTTTATTTATTTACATTTCAAATGTTATCCCCCTTCCAAGTTTCTCCTCTGCAAGCTCCCTATCCCCTCTTCCATCCCCCTGCCTCTATGAGGGTGCTTCCCCACCCACCCACATACTCAGCACCCTAGTGTTTCCTTATTCTGGATCATCAAGCCTCCACAGGACCAAGGAGCTCCCCTCTTAGTGATGCCAGATAAGACAATCCTCTGCTACATATCTAGCTGGAGCTATGGGTGCCCCCACCCCCACCCTCACCCTGTGTACTCCTTGGTTGGTGGTTCAATGCCTTGGAGCTTTGGGGGGTTCTGGTTGGTTGATACTTCTGTTCTTCCTATGAGGTTGAAAACCCCTTAAGCATCTACAGTCCTTATCCTAATTTCTCCACTGGGGTACCTGCATTCAGTCTAATGTTTGGCTGTGTATATCCGCATCGGAATTGGACCAGTTCTGGCAGAGCCTCTCAGGAAACAACTATACCAGGCTCCTGTCAGTAAGCACTTTTTAGCATCGGCAATATTGTCTGGATTTGGTGTCTGCAGATCGGATGGATCTCTAGGTGGGGCAGTCTCTAGATGGTTTTTCGTTCAATTTCTGCTCCACTCTTTGTCTCTGCATTTCCTTTTGTCAGGAGGAATGCTGGATTAATATTTTTGAGTTGGGTGGATGGTCCCATCCCTCAAGTGGGAGCTGCGCCCAGAAGACTCTTCTTAAAAGTAACTGTAACACACATTATTAGTGAGTAGATGCATGCCGGTAAGAATTGGTGTTTATTTCATGGACAGGGTCATAGGAATGCATACACATTCCTATACATTCTGTAACAGGCAACCTCGATTTCCCTGAAAGAGTAATTCAAGAGTGCAAGTGTTGCAGTAATCAAACAGTTATTTTCACTTCTCTTCAACTTGGTTATAAATTTAGAAGTTTCTATTGGTGAGACTCTCTTTCTGCTTTAATAAACTCTGCTTAATGACTCAGAATTCATGAAAGTGCTGTACTTTAACTACAAATTATAAAAGGCACTCATAAATAATCAAAGGATGGTAATTAGAGCATCAAGTTCTGATGGTACCCAAAGCAGCTCCAAGATTCTTGCTTGTTTTTTTGGGATTTTAACTGACACCATCCAACATCTCAAAATATTCACCAACCTTGTCTTCTACTCAGATTCATTATGAAGCTTTACCTCAGTTTCCTTCTTCCTGATGATGAGGTCACTGCATGGAACTGCCCAGTCTCCAGTTCTTCCCTCAGCTTAGATGTAGAAAGACAGAGCTAAAATTCCAGCCTCCCTATTAAGTTCCAAGTCTTATTAATAAGGCCAATCTCTTTCTTTAAAAATTTACAGTATTGCCTGTGACTTAAGGTATAGTACAAACAGCCTTGTTCTAAATAACAAAGTGTCCTTTAAATTAGAGGGAATATCAAGAGTTTGAAGCTCTGTGTCAATGATAAAAATCAGATACGATCTATATTGCACTGTAAAATATATATACTGAATAGAAATATTGCTTTCCTTGCTTTTCTGGGGGCTTGCAATGTAAAACAGACTACCCTTCAACTCAAAAACTGTCTTGTATTAACCTCCTTAAATCCTGAGATTAGAAGCATGTGCTATTACCTTGTGTCATATTTTGCTTTTCAAATGTCTATTAAATTATTAAATAATAGTAATCAAGCAATAATATTTATGGTTAAATTTTGAATGCATGCATTTTCATAATAATAAAATACATTTTTTTTACTTTCAAGAAAATATTGTAAATATAGTTGAAGCTTATTCAGTTTATTTTGATGGAACATGTAAGTATAGATTAGAGTCAAATGTCTTCTTTCATCAGAGAATAGCTGACTTAACTCAATTTTAATAGACATGACTTGATGTTAATGTGTTAGTGATTTGGTTAAGAGTAATATTTTATTTTATAGAGGATGTAATGTACTTAAGCAAATATCTAAAATTTCGTCAAAATAAATATTGTAATGTCATTTAATTTGTAAAACAAAACTAAAAACAAAGCCTGAAAATTTACAGCCAGTACTTTGAATGTGTTGACTAGAGATTCTTTGGCTAAGGAAAGTTATAAACATACTTCTGAACATACTTTAATGTACTAAAGGTTTTCATTATTGCCCTCCTTCTAGACATCAGTTTATAATGATTTTCTTTTAACTTAGAGTCTGGACTGTATAAACAGGATTTGGATATGCACTTTAAGGCACTATTATTTCTGAAGCTCTTTGATTGAAATTATACATGCAGTGTTTTGAGTATTAAAAGGTGTTTGTTTCCTTTTGTGCAACCTATCTTTAAAAATGTAGTATTCTAACCCCCACAGAAAATGCTAGCAACAGCTATAGGCTTACTTTCCAATGTTAAAAATATTTGTTAATAAGGACCCCTTTTTTTTCTCCATTAGTGAACCTACTAAGCGTTGCTGTGTTTCCCATTAGACTCATACATATTAAGCTCTTGAAGGCTAGATTTATGCCATTTGTTGTCTGACTTCCCAATTCAACATTCAAATCATACAGATTCAACATTTGGTTTTTAAAACAGTATTCTAATCTCCATTGCATGCTAAAACCACCAAGGGCAATAGAAATAAATGCTATATCTTTTTGACTGAGACATGAATTTATATTTTCCCTTAAGACCTAAGGCTTAGAAATTATCCACAATATCAATGGTTCACCTGCTTTATTTCTTTTCATATAATACATTAAATCTTAGTATTTGGGAAGGCAAGGAAATAACAATCCTCTGATACTTGACTGACTGGTCCCCTCCCACAACACTTTAGTTTATGTGAGAAGTGATTCATTAAATAGGATCTTTTTCATGGTACAAGGAACAGTCATTTCAATTACAGAACGTAAGAGAACTTTGTATTGGGTTATAAATGACTTTATTTGAAGGTATGGCTATCCATTTTCTGTCATCAAGGACATTTTCTCCAATCCTCCCTCTCTCTCTCTCTCTCTCTCTCTCGCTCTCTCTCTCGCTCTCTCTCTCGCTCTCTCTCGCTCTCTCTCGCTCTCTCTCGCTCTCGCTCTCGCTCTCGCTCTTGCTCTCTCTCTCTCGCTCTCTCTCGCTCTCTTGCTCTCTCGCTCTCTTGCTCTCTCTAATTATTTACTTTTGTGGAGGTATACATAAGGAACACAAAAGGCTTATATTTTTCAAGACATATTTTAATAAATGTATGTAAATGCTTTAACCCCTTTAGTAGCTCACCACTCACCAGAGGTAGTGGAAAGGAAAGGTTAATAGGGCAAAGGAGAATGTGGACCTGTTTAGAAATAGTACTTTAATGTAAATACAATCAGCATCATCAGGATATCAGCAGATCAGTTCACATAAATCAGCAGCTGTAGCTCAATCCACTCACAAGTAAACATTCATAAAGCAGCTGGCAGTTAGTTCCAAAAGAAACCACGAGGCTCTTCCCAAGGGCCTGAGTATTTTGAAGTGGCAAGAAGCCACCAGAATCCCACCAGAAGTTCCTTGGTGCATTTTTCTCTACAAAATCATAACAAATGATTATCAGTAAAGTAGGCAAGGTGCACCAATACCACACAGTATCATCAGCAAAGGTCAGTACCAGCAAAGCTCAATGAAGACAAGCAAAGAATAGCAAGGAGAACTAATGCCACACAGTGGCATCCACTGACTATTGGGTTATATTTATACCCTTACCAAAAAAAAAATCACATGTTCTCTCAAACTAAGAAAATGTGTTCTAGAAGACATCACATGCCCTTTTTCCAGGCAGCTTCCAAAAAACTACCCACCACGTTTCTGTTCTCAGCAAACATCCTCCCATGTGTCTGCTTCAGCAAAAATGTTTTCTCATAAGACAGTTTCTAGAATAATACAACATGACAAAACTGAGTCTCTAAAGAAACCAGAAACATCCACTTCAGACCACTTTGGTTGTCTGCATTTAAGTATGACTAGTTATGTAAATCTTTCAAATATGTAGATATTATATTGCTTATCTATTTTGGTGTATCAGCCTAAGACATATTTAAATATATTAATACTTAGCAAATTGGATATCAATCAATCCATGCTTAATATTAATCAAGGATTTTCTTTTTTCTCAGTAGTACGTGGGCAGGCTTATAGAAATTTATGGATTCTCTCCAACACTAACTTTACTTTTGCTTTCCTGTATAACAATCTATATATCCTTATCTTTCACATGAGGTTAATGAAAAAATTACAGCAACCCCTTTGGTTCAGATTTCTTATATCATGAACAATTGCAACCTTGCTTTTTCTTTAGATCAGTGACTATGTTTTCCCTCAATTTCAGTGGGTTCAATGAACAAGCAGTTTGATAAATCCCTTCTCTCATTTACTTGTGAAAATTGGTAGGATGGGTAAATCATATAGTTTACAAATAGGGCTTAAAGAGTATAACAGTTAGCATATATGAATGTATTGGTGCCAGACTCTCAGTTTGGTTGTATGGGCATTCTGAAACGAGGTCATATACAAGAAGCTCTAATCTGGTGTGTTTGTTAGAAGAGACACTAAAGGGTCACTATGTAGTAACAAGATGGTCATTCATCTGCCAAGAGAAAAACTCAAACTGTGCATGAATCTTCATCTGTAAGTAGGCAGCACAGAACATTAAGGCAATAGGTAACTTGGTTTAGTCACCAGTCCATACTCTTTGTTTTTTATGTAAATTAGCATTACAATAGTTATGTTGATTATCTACTATGTGAGATTCATCCTGTTCTGACAAGGAATGCTGCCAACTGTGTAGGAGCCAGCTTTCTACACATGAATCAGCTGACTTCAAGTAGAACTTGAATTCATTTGGAATGTTTCACTCTTCTATAAATAAGAAATGATCTTACTTTTCCTGAATAAGTTCTATACATCTATACACTTAGTAAACTACATAGATAGATTTTTATTTGTCATCAATGACACTAAAAAGATTAACTAGGTAAAAATTTTTATATTAAAATGCATTAGAATTCTTAGTGCTTATTCCTACATAGGATTCAATTGGTATGAATGTATAAGTTAGTTTGCTATAAACATCAAGAAGTGAGTATACAAGGGATTTTATAGCTCAAGAACCCATGAATGGAATTCAGTAGGTCCATAAATCTGGATGGAAATCAATTCTTTTTAGTTTTGCATACCAGCTAACACTGAACATTGTCAAGGTGAGCAACAAACTATGGTAGTAGAATCAGTGATGATATTTTCCTACAAAAATATATGATATTTAAAAAATTTACTGTAATTTTCAGTTCTATATATTTGTTTTAAAAACCTGTTTTTATTTTTTTGTTTTTGTTTGTTTTGTTTGCTTTGGTTTTTTTTTTCCTCCCTCTGTCCTCCATGCTCCATCTATGCCCTCTCTTTTTGGCCTTAGCTTTCCTTTAGACCCCAAAGCAAAGATGTTCCATATTGTTTTGTTTTATTTTATTTTTTTTTTTTAATGAACCCAGAGAACAAGAATGGAAGGCTGCAAAAGGTTAACAAGTGGAGTATACTTTCTGTAAGCAATAGTGCACAGCTCAACAAGGGTATTTGAATGAGAAATTCACCACATTCACCAGCACTCAGCTACCTAATAGCCTACCTCCTCCACTCATGGCCACTGTCTATGAGTAGCTCTGTGGCTTTTTCCCCAGAAGTCTACCAATGGGTTTGAGGGAACTCTGAAACAAAAAAACAGACACTATTACTGAACAGGAAAGGACTTACTGTATTTCATCTGAAGGAAAAAAAGTCATCATGGCAATGATTGGAGAAAATAGCAGCCTTGGTAGGCACAGATTTACATGGTTCCTACCTCTAGGACAAGGCTAACTGAGACTCCTCTAGTGTCAATGGCTGCTGTGGGCATGAGACTTGTTTATATAATAATGTACATATTTCATATTCCTCTTAGGACCTGCCTTCCTGTTAACTTTAATGACTCCATGACAATCTGAGACAGCATGAGTCCAGGAGGCAAAGGAATGGCTAATGTCTCTACAAAATGGTAAACAGTGGTACCTTCAGGACAGTCCTTAAAACTATGTGAAAGAGCTCTAAATGTATGAGTTTGAAATATATGTATAGTTTCTCAACTATGCAAAGGATAAGGATGCAATATGAATTAAATGAGGTGCCTCATGAGTCTAAAGGAGCAAAGGCAGCTATACTATGAGTGAGCTTGTCAGAAAAATACAAAGGCAGGCAGATTCCTGAGTTCAAGGTCAGACTAGTACACAGAGAGATTCAGGCCAGGTATGGTAGAAAGGTTTATTTTAGGGCAGGGTCCCATTCAACTAGTTTGTCATTTTTGCTTAACAAAAGTAAACAGATCACTGAATTTAATGTTAAGAAAAATTGTATGCTTGCTGTCTCTTAAGAATCAAACAGCTGGGGTCACTGGATGCTGATTCATAAGATATTAAAAAGGAAACCTGGAGTAAATACTGGATTAGAATGTAAAAATAAAAGACTGTGATTGTGTTCTGCAGATGAGCTATGCATAGAATTTTTTTTTTTTTGTAAAAGGAAGAGAACTGCTTGGAGAACTCTCTCTCTCTCTCTCTCTCTCTCCCCC
>NW_021604594.1:2364633-2376602 GCF_004785775.1 Grammomys surdaster
TCACACACACACACACACACACACACACACACACACACACAAGCAAGTAGGACATGGATAGCGAGATCTCTTAGAATATAGTAAGCAGAACACAGACCATCAGCTTGAATCCAATATTTGATTGGGAATCTTCTTTTTATCACTCCCAGACACCTCTTCTCTCAGAACACCTCTCCGTGCCAAGGTTGGTCCTTGGCAACAGTAATCTCAGAAAGTATGAGGCAGGATGAGAGAGTAATCCATACCTTTAGAGTTAAGGTTAATACAGTAGACCCACAGTTCCTAACAATAAAAACAAGAAAGTAATGTTTAATGCTTAGCATTTCTTTCTTTTTTAATTCTCAAATGAGCTTATATTTGCACCACACATCAGCTCTGACTCGGGTGTTTGACTAGGGTGTTTGAAATTATGATTGTTTCTATATTTCCTCCATTTTCTTACTTTTTGTAGATCAACTCAATATGTATAATGTCTGTATTCTATTTTTAGTTCACATCACTCTAGTGTTTGAATAGATGCTCCAGCTAAATATAGTAACCTCTCTCTGGAATTCCTTTTGGCAATATGGCTGTAGTTTTGCATGGATGTTACAAGTTTTTCACAGATTGTTTCCTTATAAGAGCTTGGCTTGACAGCATTCCTATGATACCACATAAATACCATAGTAATTTATATACAGTTGTTATAGGCACATTGTTTGCATCTAAAATTCTTTCTTCCCTTAGGAGTCTTGAGCCACTTCACTAATTTTGATCATTAAGACTTGCTAGATCCATTAACTTCTGTTTTGTAACCAACTACCTCAATGTCTCACTGGCACACAACATTAAACAGTCATTTTTCATGTCTCTGTTTAATAACTGCCAGTCTACTGAATCAGTCTTGAGCTAAGCTGGGCAGTTCTGATGATCTAGTTGAAATGTACCTATACCAAGGGACAATTCAAATTGGCTGGTTTCAGGGCTGAACTGAGGGTGTAAGACTCTGGGGAGCCTTGCTTAATGGGGACCCCCTGAGTGAACTATGCAGAGTCAACAATTGATCCAAAAAGAAAGAGAAATTTATTGCTCCAACACATTGGGGTAGTCCTGCACCCAAAGGAGACATAGAGACTTTGGATAGCCTATTTGGCCAGTTTTTATAGTTTTTAGGGCAGCAGCTATTAGACACCATGTGATTGGCAGAACAGTGTGACTTTTAAACTGTTTGGTCTTTAGGAAATGAGGTGGCAAGAACTTCCCTTGTCTGTAGGTGGCAAGGGTTGGTCTGTCCTGTGGAATGTGTCTATGTGCTCCGGGCCTTCCCCACCTGCTGGTTGGTTCCCTGCCCTGTGGTATGAGGAATGTTAATCGCCTAGCCAGCAAGTGTCTCATGACCTTTCCAAAGTTCTAGAGCTGACCAGGAATATTAGCCCCTCCCTTTGGGAGGTGGGAGCAAGTGTTCCAAAGTTCCTGAGCTGACTTTTTTATGGTAGTGCTATATCACATGTCTCATCAAGACCCTGGATCATGCCACTAGTCCAGGCTGATTTTCTTTGGTGAAAGACTCAGTACAACAGCTTATTGAAATCACACAAACCCTTCTGAAAGTTCTAGTCAAATCCATGGGCAAGCGTTGTGGTTTGAATAAGAATGATCCCAAAGGTCCTCTCATCCACCCAATTCTCTGCTTTCTTCCTGTTTAGAGGCAGCTCTGGTCCTATTCTCCTTGATAAATCCCTTGTGTGAGTTTTGGTGCATGGCATGACTTCATGATACTCCTTAGCTCCCAATTGCCAAGATGCCCTTGTGCTCAAAAACTCTAACATAGTCTCCCTGGGTTATTATTTCTTTGTCTTTAACATCTAAATGGAAACCAAAATACGCTATTTCATTTACAACCTGAGACTATGTTTAATGGAGTACTTTTTCTTACCTCTAATTTATTTCACTGATAAAAGAAAAATATTTATGAATTTATAAAGCAAAGATAACAAAATTGAAAATTGAAAAGAAACTTAAGACATTTTCTCAGCATAGTTGCAATTGGAGAGGGGCCACACTCATGAATTTGATGCAGTCGAAACAAAAGGGTTTCGATGTTTCCAAAAGTTCATGGCTGAACATCATCTATATTTGCTAATCATGTTTCCCTAAAGGCAATATAGGCTTTTCTCTTCGTGGATGGTTCCTTTGTCTTACAAAATTGTATGGAAAATATTCTTGTTATAGACCATCAAGAAACTTAAAAAAGACTCATATCTCAAAGAGAAAGAGGAACAACACACCATCATGAATCTTCTAAAACAAATGTCCTCAATAAATGCTCTTGGTATAGTGTGCAGCTGTTTACTTAGAGATTAAAACCTCCCATTTTAAAACAATTAAGAAAAAATGAGGCCATGAAATTAAAAGAGAGGAATGAGGATCATACAGGAGGCTAAGGAGGGAAGAAAGGAAACAGGGGAGATATAATTATAATTTCTAAATATTAAAAAAAAAACCCAAAACTTTTATTTTACACAGAAGCTAGGTACAAGGTAGAAAAAAGAAGGTGAAAGAACAGGATGCTCTAAGTCAGGAAATGAACTATTTCACCAGTAGTGTAACCAGGAAGCCTACGTAAGGGGTTTTCCAGCACAAAAACAAGCAACTCAATAACTGCAGGAAGTCACTGAAACTGAGCAAATTCACTAGACTCACCTTCATTCCCAAGCATGTATGAGCAATATGACGCCTTGGTGATACTTGAAAATGAGCTGCCTGGAAATACAAGAGAAAATGTATGTGTCCAGAAGAAGCTCAGACCAACTAAGGTACATGGGGAGAACACTTACTAAGCTGTTGAGCTTCTTGCAGGTTGAGTACTACACAAAAGTTTCCAGCTTTTGTGAAGTGTCATCCACACTGGAATAGCTTTCTTTAAATAAATCTGTAAATAATTCCTCACACATAGTCCTGTAAGTAATCTCAAAATACTCATTGAAAAACAAGTATGACTTTGGTGTTATCTGTATAATTTGGTCTCTTGTCATCTTGTCTGAGGTGAATCGAGTTTGTTGCTTCCACAGAAATACTGACAATAATAGCCAAGACCTGCAATTAGCAAGTAATTTAGGAATTCATACGCTATCTTAGATTATATTTTATTTTTGTTCTATCTATTTTCATTTTATTTCATTTTCTGTGGTTAAGTACCATCTCTTCTCTTCCCCACTATTATGATTAATCATGGAAAACCTTTTAGGATTTCAAGGAAAATGATTTTCTACTAGTTACAAAGAGGTTTTTAAATTGTAAAATGTCTTCACAACCATGCAGTGAGATTTTTTTTAAATCATTGACGTTGACAACACAGCGATGATTTAACACAAGAGGAAGACATACTTTTGCCAAGAACTTGAGTTTAAAGAAACTGCAAACTTGTAAAGAAGCAGGTATGTAAATATTTCAAACTTAAAATTTATATATTTTAATGTAAGTAGGAACATCTTGAAACATGAAAGATGTTCTAAGGGAAATAACAAAAACCCAAGTTCTCATCCTAAACATACTATTGATGTTAGAATATGAAGGTTATACCTGAAGTCAAGTGTTTTACACTCATCTCGTTTTGAGACTATCAGTTAAAATCTTTGAAGTTAATACTGAAGTGTTCATAATAAATAAAACACAAGATTGCATATTTCTGAAATGACAAGCTTAGATGAATTTGCTTTCACAGCCCAGGAGCAGGAAGTCCTTACTGTCTTAATGTATTAGTCTTCATGAAAACTTGTTTGTTTCTATAGCTCTGCATGTACATAGCATCTACTTATTAGGTGATAAATTTTCATGCTTATTTGAATAGTCAAGGCCATAATATATAATACTATGGCAGACATTTGTCGGTTGCAGTCTAGGGAAAATTGTAGACTTTATAAACAACCATGAAATATTCATGAATACCCATGTGACTAGGACTCATTCCCTAAGATAAGTTTGAAAATGACAAATTTTGAAGTTTGGAGTCCAAAACAATGGATTTCCAAACTTTATGCCATTTATCATTGTTAAAGCTAGGATTGAAATTCAGAATTTTTATGAGATGTTCCTTCACATTTGAACAGCAATCACAGTGTCTGTTGAGAGACACAAACATACAGTACAGAATTCTTCATTTTCAGGGACACACCTTTGAAGTCACCGGGCTGGCAGCTTCAAGCTGGAAGCCTAGATTCATTTATGTGAGTTTATGTTGTGTGAAAGAGCATAATATGCAGATATGAATTTGAACTAATTTGGAGGTACTTACTCATAGGAAATTTGGAAGTAAGTCATCACAAGAATAGTTAGGCACTGCATAGTTTCTTAGCTCTTTAGGCCACTATGTGCTATGGAGGGAGATGTAGTTTTGGAAAATGAAGTGAGGTATGAGGGATAGAGGGAGAGAGGGAGAGAGGGAGAGAGGGAAAGAGGGAAGGAGGGAGAAAAGGAGGGAAGGAGGCAAGGAGGGAAGGAAGGGAGGAGGGAGGAAACAGAAAATGACAGAATGCTGGTTGTTTGTCTGTATATTAGTGGGTTTAAGAAAGCATCATTTTAATCTTCTGCTCCATATTTTCCTCTTTATTTTTTCCTTTGTTTCTGAAGAAAAGTTTCTACCTCTGAGAATGTATGATTGTAAGTATGTATATGAGTATGATACATACATATATATATGTATATATATATATATGTATATGCATACACACAAGTATAAGAAAATCATTTCTTTTTTTTGTTTAACAACAAAAAACATTTATTGATTTACAAATTTTAAAATGGATCACTTAAAACTGGGACTATTTTAACCTTATTACTTTTAAATTAATTCTTTGAAAATGTACTTTATTTTTAAAGTGACAGAAATTACCCATGGAGCAATCCTTTTAACATGGATATATTAAGTGTTTTTTATATTATGTCAAACAATCTGCAAAGCAGAGCATAGAAGAGTGCAAAGCTTGTGTAGTGGTCTTTACATAAAAGTCTGAACACAGGCAGAAGCACTTAAGTTGTGAGCTTTGTAACAGTGGCCTTTATTATATGCATTAGAACATCTATGTCAAGAAGACAATGTGAAAACCATTGCTTATTACTAGCAAAATAAGTGGGACACATTTAAATAAAAGTAAAATTTAATTGTGAAAAATGTTTTGTAGAACTACTTGCTACAGCTTACATTTCAGTTGGCTTGACTTCATGTAAAAATTCAGCACAAAAGATTCAGTCTAAAGGATTTTTTTTTTACAACCTCCATACGCAAAAAGCATAGCTTAATGATTTACACAGTGCTCAGGCTTAATCCTTGGTCAGTAGGTTTCCAAGTTCGAGTACAGTCTTGCTGCCTCCAGGAACTCTACTAAGAACTAACATTTTCTTCACAGCATATCTTCCTATGGGGGAAAATTCATCAGAAGTATACCTGTGAGGGACTTTGTGAAAAGCTTAGGAAATTATAACAGAGTTCTGTAAAACTAAAATATAGCACAAAGTCAAATAAACTGATGGCAACCAAGTTAGTTTTCAAAGTAAAATCTATTAAAAAAATGGTAACATACATGTATGAGAAATACAAGAAATGATCACTCACTGTGGTTAGTCACAGATGCAAGAGATCCAAGCATCTGAGGGTTTGTGAGCACAGTAATTAAGAGTAAATAATATGCTAGTTCAAATTGTGCGCACAACTTTGACAAGCTGGCCAAGTACTACTATTTGGTAACTCTAAAATTTATACTATGCCTTCTCTTCCTTTAACATTTTTAGGTACAATTTATCTTTATGCATTAACAAATCTGGTCAAATTTGGTCAACAGAATTTTTGTGTTCTAGAGTATAAAAAGTTAATATTTAATAAAATGCAACATCAACTTATAAAAAAGAAAAACAAAGCAACATATTATATAATTATTTTATGGTTTCCCAGGTGATCTGAGACCACAGAAGGCATTTAAGAAAGACTGTCAGGTGAACAGCAAAGACAAACCCATGGGATGCATATTGTTTACAAATTTCACCTGCAGGAAAACGAGTTGCCTGGCTTAATTAATTTTAAAGCTAATTACAAAATTAGTTTTTCTTAATGGTCCAGATACCTTGCCAATTTTTCCAAACTCAACAGAATTTCCACCGATTTCCACATTCATTACATACAACAAATGTTGTCATTGGTTCATCAGCACTACGAGTTTGCACCTGTGTGTAAGTACAGTTCTTCTTTTTACATTTGCCACAAGTGAACAAGTCAGTCTGTGTCCCACCAGTCTTGGCCATCTGATGCTCCCTGATGGCTTCTTTGGTCAGATTTTTCCTCATCTCTTTGAGCTCATCACTAGCCATTTCCTCTGCTGTCATTCTCGCAAACAGGTCAGGAGGAATATTCCCACACAGCACACTTTTCCTTAAATTTGGATTCTTTGCATCTTTAAGATTTGATATCCTACTTCGTACTCTGTTTTTGTATTTCATGTCTGTATTCCTTATTTCTTGATATATAGCTTCCTCAATCTGAGATCCCAGTTCTTCCTCATCAGCTCCAATAGCAACATAATCATCTCCTGTCCGGAGAGCTGCAGCAAGCATCTCCCTACACTTCAACCGCACAGAATCAGAAGTGCTTGGTGCCCGAGGAAAAGATGAAACATAAGTATCTCGTGTATTTGTCTCATCCTTTCTGCTGCTTACCTTGCTGCTGGAACTTTCTTCTCTTGCTTCAGGGCTATTCTGTGATGAAATCGCAGGTTCTTTTTTCTTTTTTTCAGGGTCTTTATCAGTTGATGGTCCATCTAATAATTTTTTCCAGGATTTGATGAGAGATTTGTCTAGAGATGTGATTTCCTCATCTGTACTCTGCTTGCGAATAGCATTAACAGACATTCCAATTCTTGTAGACTGTAGCAATTCCAGGGTCATGGGAATATTCTTAAGCTCTTTCAGCAAATCCAATGCACCAGCCGCATTCTTTTCCTGCACCATTTTGTCCATCTTCTTGGCAATGCGAACCACCTCGTCCTCCATAGTTCCGGAAGGCCTCCTCTTGCCGGGCCACAGTGGACAGGAAGCGAGGAAGCTGCGCAGACGCTCGACGGCCTAGGCCTTCCATACAGACCTGGCCTGAGGTAGACCAAGAAAATAATTTCTTTTCACAGTGATTTTCACAGTGTTGAGGAGATCTAGCTGATAGAAACAATAATAAATCATAACTTCTCCAATTTTGCTTCCTTTGACTTCCCTCCTTTACTAAACTAAAGGAATTACACTGATGCCTTCAATATTCTTTAACCATACAATTCAGATACACTGGTCTTTTGGACAAACTATTCCTTTGTCCTAATTTTACTCACTGCCTATAGAATTTGCACATCTTTTCTGACTCACTTCCTCTCGTAGAACTCTATAGAATTTGTTTAACTTCAATCATGCCTGTCTCTACCTAATTTTTGTGACTTTCGAGAGTGCTTCTTCCTAACAAATTGCCCTCCTTGCTCTATGGCTAAAATCTTCAATTTCCTCTCCATTTTTTCCTGTTTTATTTCCATTGACACATTTTCTGAATATCCTACTTAATATTTTGGTTTATGCCTCTGTGTCCTCAGACTTTCATCTCAGTAATTACAATTCAACCTCTTATAATTTTTTTAGCAATTATCTTTCACTTATTTACCATCGTTATTATTTATTACATGAATCCATTGGTGAGTACATTGACCTGCATATTTTTCCTATAATGAAGCTTTCTTTGACTATTTTGCTGACCATTTGTCCTCAGAATATACTGTGGTTCCAATCACAACCATCACTCAATACATTGGTAACATGAACATGTAAGTGAGATAGCAAGTGAAGGATGGAACAGATTTTACTTGTCCTGTCCCAAGACTGAGACAAACTACTCTGTGTTACATAAAAGTAATATACCTGGAGAGTTTAAGGATGTTTGTTGGATGAAACAGATAATAAAACTTGAGTCCAAAAAATATAAGAAATATATGCTCAAATATATTGTATATCTTTTTCCTAGATGGCTGCATGTGACTTAGTTTCATATAATTTGAGAGCAACCAAATAGCAGCAATGCAAGTATCTTTTCAAACAGTAGCATATAAAATGTGCTGAAGAGGGATAATCAGTTTGGGGAACTGCTGTAATAACCTTTCAAAGGTCTTGATAGTGTAGGTTTGAAAAATGCAGACTTCAAGTATTACTGTGTTAGTGACTATTCACAACAACAAAGGCCTGAATAAACAACGTGAGAGAAGAAATGTTTAATTTCTCTCACATTTTTAGAGGCTTAAGTCAATGTTCGGGTGTTTATATACCCCTAAACTGTGATTCAGGGCATCAGGGTAGGGAATGTGTGACGGAGCACAATGGCTCGGCTCGTATTGAAAGAAGAGAACACAGAAAGACATATACTGTCCAGAAACAATTGTGCCATTCCAAGGTCAGAGATGTTTGCTCCCATCCATCATCAACCCTTTAGATACTATGACTTCCACATAGTTCCAGCAAACTAAGTATCTTTCAATAGACTAATACACTGATGAAATCATTGCTTTCATAATGCAATCACTTCCTGTTCTAGTTTGTTATATGTTGCTGTGATAAACATCATGACTCAAAAAAGCTTAAGGGAGGGAAGGGTTTATTTTAGTTTCTATGTTTCAGTCCAATGCAGAAGCTTAAAACAGAAGCTTCACACAGTCTCACTTGCTTTTGGGCTTACATGGTCCTGGATGAGGTAGTCCCTAAGTTTCTTTGAGTCACAAAATTTCTCAAAGCAACAGAAAGCAAGCTCAACAGTTTATAAAAGTCTGATCAGCTGGGAAACAAGCCTAAAATATTCATGATAATTGCCTATTTTTTAAAATTGCTATTGTGCTTCTTTTTTGTCAGCCGTATTTTTGTGCATCTGGTATTTGAGATGTGTTAGAATATTTGGTTAGATAAAGAACATTCTTTTCCTGATATCTAATTAACCTATAATGTGTTTTTCAAAGAACTATTCAAATACAAATCATATGGTTGAGCACAACTGTAACTCAGCACATGGAAGGCTGAAACAGGAGGCTGAGGTTCAGGCAAACCAGACAACACAGTGAGACGTTGTGTCTAGAAAAGATTAGGTAGACCATTTGTATCAGATCATTGTTTTGTCATAAATAGAAAAAACAGTAGATTTCTTTATATTTGTTAAAGATATTCACATATATGGATATAACAACAATTAATGAAAAAATAGAGGCCATGGGATTGATGGAGAAAAGGACAGGCATAAGGGAGAGTTTAGAGATTGGACAGATGAAAGAGAAGAGAAAAATATTATAAGGTCTAAAAATGAAATAAATTATTTTTAAAGATTACACTTAGGCATTAAAGAGATCAATCACCAGTTTAGAGTACTTGTTCTTGCAAAGGGTCTGAGCTTGGTTTCCAGTACTCATGTAGTGAATCAAAGCCATACAACTCCAGTTTCAAGTCATCCAAAAACTCAGCCTTCCATCTATGGGCACTAGCACACTTGGAAGTACAAATAACTTATGTGGGCAAACACTCAAACACATAAAATTAAAAAATGTATGTAATATATACATATGATATTTATAAAATATTTTTTCCTTTTTAAAAATTCTTTAGTTTTTTTTTTTTTACAGTCCAGACTTTATCCCTTTCCCAGCCTACCCTCTGACTGTTCCACATCCCATACCTCTTTTTCCCAACCCATGTCTCCAAAAGGATATCCCCAGCCCCCTCTTCAGCTTCTTCCAGCTTTTCCCTAATTCAACTACAGGGTTCCCTGGCTTCTGTCTATTGGTTTGATGTGACTATCTGCATCTGACTCTTTTAGCTGTTTGTTGGGCCTTTTGGGGGGGGGCAGTCATACTAGGCCCCTGTTTGTAAGCACACCATAACATCAGTAACAGTGTTCGGCTGTGGGGCCTCTCCTTGAGCTGGATCCCAGTTTGGGTCTGTCACAGGACTTCCTTTTTCTCAGATTCTTCTCCATTTTTTTTTTTTTTTTTTTTACCAAACCCATTGGGTAGAGGAAAAATATCCAGTGACATTCCCTGCTTTCCCAAACATCTTTCTTCCAATGAAGTGGAGTTAAAGTTATTGTTAATTTATTATTCTCTCATACAACACATCCTAAACACAGCCTCCCCTCCCCCAACTCCTCCCTAATGCCTCTATTTCCCCATCTGCCCCAGATCTACTACTCCTCCATTTCTCTTCAAAAAAGATCAGGGCTCCCAAAATATCAATGAACACAATATAACAAGATGCAATAAAACTAGGCATAAACCTTCACATCAAAACTTGATAAGACCACATAGTAGAAGGAAAAGATACTCAGGAGTGTTTGAAAGAGTCAGAGACACTCCCACTCCCACTATTAGTTATCATACAAAACTCCAAGATAAACAGCCATAACATGTGTGCAGAGGACCTAGCACAGACTCACGTAGGCTCTATGACTGCCATTTGAGTCTCTGTGCGCTCCTTTGAGTCCTGCTTAGTTGATTCTGTGGTCCATGTTCTCCTTGTATCCTCAATACCTCTGAATTATAAAATCTTTATTCAATTTAATTTTAGATATCTACTTACTTATTTGAGTTAATGTTCTTATTGAAATAAACGGCACTGATAAGTCATAAGAAAATGAGTATAAATATTGATAACTTCTGCATAATACCAGTAACACACCAATAAATATAAATAATAGGCAAAAGTGGTTTCATATGAGAGAAGATGATGAAACCTTACCTTATGCTTGAACACTGATATTATAAAAACTAGTATGAATGGGTAAGACATAACTAAAGTAGCATGAACTATGATGACAGGCATTTGATCATGTATAAGGAGCTTTTCTTTTTGGATACTGGAGGTACTTATCTTTAGAAAGATGCAGGGCATACTGTAAGAGAATTGAGTTAGGCATTTTTCCCTTTATATATATGTGTGTGTGTGTGTGTGTGTATATATATATATATATATATATATATATATATATATATATATATATTTAAGCTCTTTGACTTAAAGTGACTACTTCAATTAAAGAACGGATGCACAAGTTACTAAATGCACACACACACACACATATATAGTAATTTGAAAAATGAAATTCAAATGACAATTTCTTTGTAGAAAGTTTAGAAATCATAACTTCTCAGCAATATGAAATGAAATGAAATCCAACTTTCAGTGAACATTTAACATTAAAACATCTTTAGTACATAATTTGAAGATATATTCAGTAGTCTAGGATTAAACACTAACATAGTCTCATTAAAATTGTTGACCAAGTTAATAAGCAAATATAAATTTGAAAATCATATTTTATTTGTAATAAAATATTTGTGTTCTAACTTTTTGAATAATGTTTAAATTTGATATGCAAATCAAATGTATTTGATATATTGTAATATATTTTGTACTACTGAAATGAGTGATTTATATTTGAATTTCTATATCTACAAAATAACAATTGATAATCTCAAATTTTCCTCAAAAATATCTAATACTGAGTATTGAAATAATTACTATTGAAATAAATATACATTTTCCCCACAAATTTAGTAATATAGCCATTGTTGGGAGTTTCAAGGTTTTCATACATATCACTAGATTAACAATAATTTCAAGATTCTATCATGGTTTGGGAAGATTGACCAGAGGATGAAATTCTTACAAGGCAAGCCTGATGACCTGAGTTCAGATCCAAAGAATAGGTGCAAAAAGCTAGATGCATTAGCTTTTGTTAGTCCATTGATCAGTTAAGGCACAGTCAAGATATGGGAGTCACAGAAACTGGAAATCACCTAACATTTAAGTGTGTCCTCTGACTTTTGACTGTGGTCATTGTGTGCATGTATACCACACACACACACACACACACACACACACACACACACACACGAGAGAGAGAGAGAGAGAGAGAGAGAGAGAGAGAGAGAGAGAGAGAG
>NW_021604594.1:2376612-2552910 GCF_004785775.1 Grammomys surdaster
GAGAGAGAGAGAGAGAGAGAGAGAGAGAGAGAGAGAGAGAGAGAGAGAAAATATAAATCATGAAGTGAAATGTTATCACTTGTTATATGCATTGATATTAGGAAAACTAAGTGAGGAAACATTCTGCATAAATGAGCAATTTACAGACAATAGTCTTTACAGTTACAGAAATCAGTCAGAAGAGAAGTCTATTAAAATTAATGTGGAAAAATTTCAGCAATGTTTGAAGAAGAAACTTGTGCAATTCCTTACAAGAAATATTTTGCTGGCTTTTCTCTTTCTCTTTCTTGACACTTAGATCCTTTTTATATTTTAGCCTTCAGATTACGATTCTACCTATTTCTAATCAACTGTTTTACATGGCTTTTTATTTCACAAATATGGAAGTTCTAGAACTGATTATAATTTTTTTGGAGTGATAAATTGTTATGACTTCAATAATTGGTCAGATTATTTCTCAGTGCACAATTCTTAAGCATTTAAGAACTAAAGCTCTTTGGTATTTGTAAGTCTTGTAATTAAAAGTGATTCACTAACAGTCTATGCTTCCTGGAAATAAAGTTACAAATGACATGTTTCTAAGAATGACGTGGGAATCAAACAGATTGCTGTAGATCTCCTAGATTTCTATTCTATTCAACTGCTCAAGTCCACCCACTTATCAAAGCTCATTTTGACAAGCCCATCACACTGAGTGCCACAATGATGAGACATTCCACAGATCTGAACTGTTTTCAAACAGGCCTTCTGACAGAATGACTCACACAAATCACACTATGAAACTGGAAACATACCTTGTGCTTCATCCTCTGTTCCAAGAAGCTATTCTTTATGGCACCAAGCTGTGAGCTAGTCTTCCATTGACCAGTGGTTCCCTAGGACTCCTTCTGAACTGAGAGTACTGGACACAAAACTACTCCAAAATATTGAGATTACTTTGTTTTACTCTCCATAAGATGTATATAAATAAAAGAACATTAGCAGCACTGTTTAGTGATCCTTAGCGGCTTACCATATGGTTCACATACATATGAAGACAATTAAGGGTAAAAGGAACTGCTTTTCCCACATAACACAATTACATAGTGTGAAAATATTCAGAGGATGTTTATAAACTTGCTAGAGGCTGAAACATAAGCTATTCTAAGACATAAGGGATTTTCCAGTTCTTTTTGGAGATCTAATTAGACTGCCGTTTTTTTAAAATATAAGCTGTAGATGATTTTATATGAATTTGAGTACTATTAAAGTCTCCAGCTTCTAAGTCAAGGTAAAACCTTTTCTCTTTGTGGGGCATAGTATGTGATTAGGCAAATACAAGCCTAGACCTAGAATTAGGTAAACACAGGATCCCATAAGGTTGTTACAACTTCTTGTAGATTTAAATATATGTTTATAAATGTGTGAAAGATATTTTCAGAGGGAATAATTGTAAAGTGGAGACAATATAATTCAAGCAAGAAAAATTACAATCAGTTTTATATATGAGAATCAAGTTTTAAAAAATTATACGATATGATACACATTAGAAACATAGCATAAATTGTCATTACACTGTACAAAGAAGTACTACACACCAAAGTGTCAACTTAGTACCCAAAGAGATATGCTATTGTCAATATTTTAGAAGGCCATCTTAGTTTCTCTCCCTGTAACTACTTACACTTATAAATGATGGAGATCAGAAGCCAGTTGTATTACTCATCAGGAAAACGTGATTGCTTCCAACTATGATGAGCTTCAACACCCAGAAACCTGCATACTGAGAGAAAAGTTCTATCTCTCAGAAGCTGTCTTCTGACTGCAACTGTACACCTGTGGCATCCATGGATACACACAGACACACACACACACGCACACACACACACACACAAAGGGTGTGGGGAGGGCACTTACTCATAAAATTATATGCATAAAATGATTAAAGGTTTTTGGTTTTTGTTGTTTTCACTGGCACTATACTTAAAGTTAAAGCTTGCAGTTTAAAATAACTGCAATTCTTTATGAGTTATACTCAATGCACTATTCTCAAATTCAAAATATATAATAAAATTGTCCGAAATATTAAGTGAAGTAAAATAATTGCATAGATGGATGAAGAAGGATATTACACAGTCTTTTCAGAAGCAATGCAATGTTTTCATGAGATACTAGATAAGGTACGAAGAAGTTTGGGATGGAATGAATGTAGGCAATTTTTAAACCAAAAGAACAGAGACTGTAAGTATGAATAGATCTTTCAAGATTTTTAACTTCTGAGTATGTGTAAACTTGTGAAAGTGACAAGACTCACACATCATTATATAAACACTGTATCTGTGTGTACTCTTCATGCAGACTGTACTTTAAGTTTTAGTTGTATTTATAATATCAAATAGATGTTCCCATTTTAGGTATTTTCAAAATAAGTAGGTGTTTGGCATAAGAAAGGAGTTTTCTCTTCTGTAATTTTCAAATTCTGATAGAAAACTATAAATTACAGACTACAAATCTATACAACCTATTTTTCCCCAAATGTCACATCTTTTCTATTCCACTCTTACTTGCTGAAACTAAAGCTGGCAGTGAATCATGTGACTAAGGAGGTTCATGTAGACACAATATAGTCAAGCTGATAGCCAAGGTAACTACTATGTGATTAACAATACATATGATCTATATAAGTGTATATGCTACTGGGTAGTATATACAGTGTAGATACATTGGATCAAAAAGTGACCTAGGACGGGGTGTGACCTTTGGCTGTGTCATTCATGGTAGAATGCAATTAAAAATGCATGATTGCTTATTTCTGGGATTCTTTGTGTTACATTTTCAGGACATGTTTTTTACCATAGATTTTGAAACTCATTAAAAATTAATTATAAATAGCTGTGTAGTGGTTAATTTAATCACAGCAAAATTCCTCCATTGGTTTTCTTTAGGATGGAATACATGCCATGTAGCTATTAGATATCTTTCAATGTTAAAAGCAATTACATTGCTGTGTAATTTTTTGATGTCTTTGAATGTTTTGATATTTTCATTATAATGATACTTACTTTTTTATAAGAAGGCCTGCATAATTATTTTTCTAAATTTAAATCATGAAGGACTATTATTCTTGGGAAAAAAAAGCATACGTTAATCAAAGATTGAAGCTCCTACATGAGAATGCTATTGCCATCAGGTAACCATGCCTTGAAATAAATAACACAGTAGGAGAGAGAAAATCAGCATGAAGACTCAAGAAGTTACCCAGAATAATAACGAAGAAAGAGTCATTTAGAAAACACATGGGGAGACCGATAGCACATCACTTAACACTTAAAATTTAACTGGAGCTGGGTAATCCCAGTTTTACGTAAACAAAAATTCATTTTAAAATGATTATCTAACTTGTTGAAGATAACTAAACAAAAAATCTTTCTAAGAAAAAATGTAAAGCATTTATATGACTTTAACACCCAAAGGAACATAGACACAAGACATCCCACCATAAATAGTTTCACCCTCATGTTTTATTTTACTTTTTACAATGTATGTATGTATGTATGTATGTATGTATGTATGTATGTAAATATGGACGTATGTACTGG
Organism: Grammomys surdaster; assembly: GCF_004785775.1. Classification (NCBI taxonomy): domain Eukaryota; kingdom Metazoa; phylum Chordata; class Mammalia; order Rodentia; family Muridae; genus Grammomys; species Grammomys surdaster. The sequence continues at coordinate 2,380,191 of NW_021604594.1, forward strand.
TTTTTGAGGCAAGGTTTCTCTATGGAGCCCTGGTTGTTCAAGAACTCACTCTTTGGACCAGGCAGGCCTCATATTCAGAGAGGTGCTTGCTTCTGCATCCAAGAAAGTTGAGATTAAGGGCATTCACCACTACACTTGGCTTACCCTAAGGACTTAATAGACCCATGCATACCGTAAAACTTACACTGGTCTAATCAAAAGAGCAAATGTTACAGTTATGTAGAAAAGTAACTAAGCATCAGTACTATAGATTTTATTTTCTCTGCAACTTGTAGAAATAATCCAAATTGATAGACATGCAGATGACTGAATTACGATGGGTTTTATTTTTTTATTTTTTGAAAATTTTATTAGCTATTTTCTTTATTTATATTTCAAATGTTATCTCCTCTGAAAACCCTCTGTCCCATTCCCCCTCCCCCTGCTTTTATGAGGGTGTTCCTCCACTGACTCACCCACTCCCCGTCCAGGCATTAACCTACACTGGGGTTTCAAGGCTTCACAGGACCAAGGGCCTCCACTCTCATTGATGTCAGACAAAGCCATCCTCTGCTACATATGTGACTGGAACCATGGGTCGCTCTATGTGTACTCTTTGGTTGGTGGTTTAGTCCCTGGGAGCTCTGGAGTGTCTAGTTGGTTCATATTGTCATTCCTCCTGTGGGGCTGAAAACCCCTTCAGCTCCTTCAGTCCTTTCTCTAACTCCTCCATTGTGGACCTCATGCTCAGCCCAATGGTTGGCTGCCAGCATCCACCTCTGTATATTTCATGTTCTGGCAGAGCCTCTCAAAAGACAGCTACAACAAGCTCCTGTCTGTTCAACATACTTAATCATCAGGGAAATGCAAATCAAAATGACCCTGAGATTCCACCTCACAACAGTCAAAATGGCTAAGATCAAAAACTCAGCTAACAGCAGATGCTGTCAAGGATGTGGGGAAAGAGGAACACTCCTCCATTATTGGTGGGATTGCAAGCTGGTACAATCACTCTGGAAATCAGTCTGGCAGGTCCTCAGAAAACTGGACATAGTATTACCTGAGGACCCAGCTATACCACTACTGGGCATATACTCAGACTATGCTGCAACATATAACAAAGACACATGCTCTACTATGTTCATAGCAGCCTTATTTATAATAGTCAGGAGCTGGAAAGAACCCAGATGTCCTTCAACAAAGGAATGGATATAGAAAATGTGGTACATTTACACAATGGAGTATTACTCAGCTATTGAAAACAATGAATTCATGAAATTCTTAGGCAAATGGGTGGAACTAGAAAATACCATCCTGACTGAAGTAACCCAGTCACAAAAGAACATACATGGTATGCACTCACTGATAATTGGATATTAGTCCTAAAGCTCAAAATACCCAAGATACAATTCACAGACCACATGAAGCTGAAGAAGGAAGACCAAAGTGTGGGTGCTTCGGTCCTTCTTAGATGGGGGAACAAAATACCCACGGGAGGAGATACAGAGACAAAGTGTGGAGCAGAGACCAAAAGAAAGGTCATCCAGAGACTGTCCCACCTGGGGATGCATCCCATATACAGTTACCAAACCCAGACACTATTGTGGATGCCAAGGTCTTGATGTTTTAACACTTTCTCTGGTAGTGAATCTTTGTGGAGCGCTACTAGTAGATCCAGCACAACTATCTAGATAAGTTACTAGACGCACCCAAGATTCATGAAATAGGATGCTGCTGCTTAAAAAATATCCAGGGACACTTAAATATTTCAATATGTGATGATATTGACTGAAAGGCTCCCGTCAACATTATGAAGGTGGACTCCTTTGAAAACTAATTGCAATACATCTTTGTAAGGAAGGATAGCTCTACGCTTCCATGTCTGACAGGGTTTTGCTTTATTTTTTGTTCCTGTTGAACATCTATATTATTTTTTAAAATAAATGTCAACATTAAGTGTACTTGATCCCGGAGCCATTACAAAGTCACCTTCAATTACTGGAGGTCAGGCCTCTATCCCCACCTTTGCAAGATTAGAATCGCCAAAGCCCTTCTATTCTTAGAGAAGGGAGGAGATGTCAGGGGCAGCCCTGCTTATACACTGAAGGCCTAAAATCAGCCATAGGACTAAAATCAGCAATAGGCCTATCATATATGTATGCTAACACCAAATCTTGGGTCTCTGTGGAAAAACACTGAAACAGAGGGCTATAAGCTATTATAAACAAGCAGCTTTTGTGGACATTTACCACCCTGAGTAGTCATAGACCTTGTAAATAGGTAGTCTTGGCGGATAATACCAACTTAGATAAGGACAAGTGACTCATAGACAGAGTCATAGTGACCTGTTCCCTGAACCTTCACCCAGCCGATTCCATGTTCTGAAAGATATCTGTATTCTCCCTGAACACCCACTCTCCGGTATCACCCCTTCCCCAAGTTCTGCCTTTTTGTGTTTATAACCCCTGTGTGAATAAGTAAAAATTATGATTTGATTTTAAAAGAATAAAAAAATTATAAAAATAAGTGTACTTGATCTTTAGGGGGTGCTGTGACAGAGTATCACAAATTGAATGGCTCAAAAATCATATAAAATAATTATAGCTGTAGAGGCTAGATGTTTGAGAGAAACTAATATTAACAAAAGCCGAAGGATTTATTCTGTGACTCCTCTATTTTCTTCATTTTTGCAGCAATTATCATTATTCCTAGGATGTCAGCACATAACTATAAGCCCCGTCTTCATTATCACATGCTTTCACCAAGTGTATCTACTTTCATACAGCCATCCACTTCTATGGATACTAATCAGGCTCAACTTGGAGCTCAGTTAACTGCCATCTTAAACTGCCTTTTCCAATCCTATCTGTAAAGAAGTTATTTCCAAATAAGTTCAAGGTTTGATATAAGTAGGACTTATGATTCTGACATCTTTTTGGAAGGAATAATGTATGACCCAGAATGAGAGGTAAGATCTTTGATTACTTGTGATATCAAATAATCATTAGTAGTGGAAAACAATTTATACACTTGCTTTATTTTTTAGGAAATGTTAATGCATTTTAACAAAGTATTCATGCATAGCTTATTCATGATGATCTCTCATTTATATACTCACAGTGCTACTGTGTAGCTTTGGTTTCATTTTTGGTCCAATGAAAATAAAACCATAGCAAGAACTTGTATACCAAAAATTTTTGTGCATATGTCAAGCAATGATATACTTGGGTCATATGGTAGATGCAATTTTAGTTATTTGAGGATTCTCTTTCTGACTTCTAAAGTGGCTGTGCCAGTTTGCCTCCTGTGAACAGTGAATGGGGGTTCTCCTGTTCTCACAGCCTCCACAGCATTTGTTGACAGCTGTTTTGTTGACCTTAGACATGCAGAATGGGGTGATGTGACGTCTCCAAGTTGGTTCAACTTGAGTTTTCCTAATTGCTAAGAAAGATGGACAATTCTTGAAGTGTTTATTAGGTATTTTTATCTTTATATTGAGAAGTCTTCATTTACATCATTTGGGGTCATTTATTTGACTCTTTTTTAGTTCTGGATATTAATCCTCTGTTAGATGGACAGCTGGCAAGGATTATCTCCCATTCTGTAAATTCCTTCATTCTACTAGTTGTGTTCTTAGATGTACATGAACTTTGAATTTTATGTTAGTTATTGGTCTTTACTCCTGAGCAACTAGATCCCTGTTCATAAAATTCTTTCCCACAACATCTGTACCTTGTAGGATACTCTTATTTTCCTAGAAACTAGCATTTCAGGTTTCAAACTGAAGTCCTTGCTATGAGCTAATTTTTGTACACTGTGATAAATATAGGTTGGATTTCCTTCTGCATCTGAACATTCAGTTTTCTCAGCATAATTTATGGAAGGTTCTGCATTTTATCCAAAGTATGTTTTTTGCCTTTTGGTCAAACATTGAATGACTCTAGTTACAAGTTGCGATTGCATCTTTTGTTTTGTTCTATTGTCCATATGTCTGGATTTTTACCATTACCTTATGGTTTTAACACTATAGCTCTACAATATATCTTGATATCTGGATGTACATAATGTAATTTTTGAAAAAAATAGTATGTATTACCAAATGAATAGTCCTTTTAGATTCAATATAACTCAAACGTGCTAGAGCAAGAGTATTTTTCACATACATTTGCCTAAGTTATTTTTTTCTATTTTCCTTTTTAACATGGATGAAAACAGATACTTTTCAATGCTGACTTTAATAATGAAAAAGGCAGTTGGGGTTGATTATGTCAGGATTCCTAGTTCTAGTATACAAGATGCAAGTTGAGTGTGGTGAATTTGGGTAGCAGGTAGCTTATTCCAGTTGGCATTTGGAAGCATAGTAAGGCAAATATTTAAATAAAAGGCATAAAATGCCTAGTATATGCCCATGTTAACTCACAGAATGAAATAGCTGGGGAAAAGAAGACAATAAATTTCAGGAAACTACCTTATTTATATTTTATGATAATATTTTCATGTTACCCAAGATGACTGGTGTGTTATTGACATTCGGAAGGATTAAGATTCTTAGTTGTATACTCTGTGTCAAGGAGAATTAGTAATTTGCACAGTGAATATTTTTCATATGCATAGAAATAAAGCTTGTAATTGGAGAAGCTGAACCAATACGACAGATGTTTCACAAAAGTCAAAAAGGGTAATCCTAGTATTTTACCCTACTGGGGTAATCTTAATAATGAAACTCAGAGAGAATGGCTGGTATGTGGTATGCTGTCCGTTAATACTTAGTCTGGTCATCACAATGTAATATATGTTATAGGAATCATAATGAGGACATTAATATAAGCTCTGACATATAATGATACAGAGAAAAGACAGACACAGGGATTGTTTCAATGAGATGTTTAATGAGTGGGATTTTATTAATGTTGTCCTGAAACACAGGGTTGTCTTTGGACATATGGGAAACTATCTCTTAATTTTGATATGCATATCATTAAAGTTTTAAACTCAATTTACTCTCCCATTCCTTTCTCCTTTGCATACTTATCATTGTGTGGAGCTGGCCTGTGGAGAATTCTGTTAATGAGTAAATCCATTCAACAATCTGTTTTTGAGAAGTGACATGAAAACAGTTGGAAATTCCACAAATCCTATTAAAACTGTGTCTCAAAATAATTTGTGGAAAGAAATCACATTATTTTGCTCTCAATTTTATTTCAAGCTTTATTTAGTTAATGCAGCAATTATTCTTACTTCTTTTCAAAGACACCAGACTTGGATGTATCTAAATAAATTTGCTGTTTGGGAAGGATCAGAGTAGACAATAGAATTTGTTGAACATTTTCTAAAACTGGCTACTTTTTATTTTGACGATTCCCCCTTCTGTATTTGTATATGAAAATGGAGGTACATGTATGCCTCAGTGTGCATGTAAAAGTCTTAGGAGGCAAGCTTAGGAGCTGGTCCTTATCTCCCTTATCTCCCTCCAGGTTTCAGATGGAGTCTCTGATGTTCTTCCTCTAAGTACATTGGGCTATGTGTACCCCAGCCTAAAGTGGATTTTCTGTCTCTATCTTTCATGCCTCAGTATAAATAAATGCTGGATATATATATATATATATATATATATATATATATATGTGTGTGTGTGTGTGTGTGTGTGTGTGTGTGTGTGTGTGTATATATATATATATATATATATATATATATATATATATATATTTTATATCAGGCTTTTACACAGGCTCTAGAGATTTAACTCAAGTCCACAAACTTGTGTAGATAGCACTTTTACAAGCTGCTTCATCCACTTCAATACTTGTATATTAAATAAGAGGTTCTTTAGTTCTCAGAACTGTATGTCTGGTCTTCTTGCTGATATAGTGTGACTTCTGATTGTCTTGGTTTCTCACACATCAGTGTTGATGTAAGATTCTTTTCTGTCTGCCCTTTGAGTGAAACAGTGCACATAATGTTCAGATTTTCTTTATGACTCTTATTTTTCATAACAGCATAACTGAGCTGAAGCACAGAGGGATTTGATTAATATGGCCCAGAGAGCATTCATCAAAACTTTTTCATATCACCAAGTACATACGGATGTAGAGACGTCTCCGTGACATTACCAGAGTTCCTTATGGCTTACATTGATGGGAAAATTATTTGTCTTCTTTCTCTAACACTAAATTTGTCATAAAAATAATAGTGAGGCACTGGGAAACAATATTTTAAGAATTTGGGTTCATCCTGTTATTCTCGATTATACTAATACATGTTTTTCAGTGGGATTTATTTGCATTGTAAAACCATCAACTGAATCCACACTGAATACACATAGAATCACACAAATATAAGAAGAAATTCCATTTTTCTTATAAAGAATTATAAAATACTATGCTTTGTCTGTATGTATGTGTCAATCCTCATTACCTTCATGAGTAACAGTGTTGGGTAAGTTTACATGTCACCCCAGTGTGTATTTGTCTTGACAACACTCTCCTTCAAGGTTATCTTTTTAAAAATACATAACCATCTTATTTTATGTTCATTATCACACTTTAACGTACAAAATAAGAAATTTCATTAGAACAGTCCATCACCACATATAAACACTTTCTTGTGTTATTTGGAGAAACCAAAAGAAGTGGTTACAGACTCCCAGTAGCGTGCCTCTTACAGACCAAAATAATTTCCCTTAAGTCCAGCTCAGTGAACCAGGAGTTTATTGAGGTTACTTGCCGGAGCATGAATGACTAGAAGGCAGCTGCTTCCCTGGAAAGCCCATGCCTATATATGTGATGACTCGCTAAGGCTGTGTCCATAGAGCTCCTGGCATGACATGTTGGCAGCTCCTCCAGTGCGCAGGTCAGAGAATTTCCTTTCCACAGCAATGAGTCACTAGATGTGTAACCTGGAGGGGCCTTGTGTAACGTCCGGCTCCCGGAAGTTTTAAGTTTTACTCACATCATGGGTCTCATGAACCTCTCCAACTCCCTCTCTCCACAAGGCAACGGACAATGTTTTTATTCAGGGGAAATTGCTGTGCAGCCTGTTCCTTACCGGTTTTGCTTATTTCTATCCTTCCTCCCCTCCCTGTCCCCACCTTGCCATGTTCCGAATATTCTTTGTTGTTATTTTGTTTTGTTGTTTACTTGTACACACTGTTTACCTGGACAGCGCACACATAGAGGAAAACAAAACACAAATGACACGCTGGGCTTTGTGGACCTGTTTCACTATGCTGATCATCTCCACTTGCATTTCCCTAATAACAAAAGAAAAAAAATGTGTTATTTACAATTGAAAAAATCCTTCATTTTTTAATATATATATATGTACCCATGTGTGATTTATAGTAGGCTGGCTTCATCACCAGCAATGGTGAACTACACTTTAAATAACATGGTTTTGCAGTAGATTTTATTTATTTAATTTTTTGAATGTTTTTCTTTTCTTGGATTTTTTTTGTTTACATTTCAAATGTTATCCCCTTTCTGGATTCCCCCCTCCAGAACCCCCTTACCTCATCCCCTCCCCCTGCTTCTATGAGGATGTTGACCCATCCACCCACTCCTGCCTCCCAGACCTGGCATTTCCCTACACTGGGGTATCAAGCTTTCACAGGACCAAGGGCCTCTCCTCCCATCTTGTAGGATGCCCTACAAGAACATCCTCTGCTACATATGCAGCTGGAGCTATGGTTCACTCTGTGAATACTCTTTGGTTGGTGGTTTAGTCCCTGAAAGCTTTGGGGGTGGGGTGGGGGAAGTCTGTTTGGTTGATATTGTTCTTCCTATGGGGTTGCAAAACCCTTTAGCTCCTTCAGTCCTTTCTCTACCTCCTCCACTGAGGATGCTCTGCTCAGTGGAATGATTGGCTGAGAGCATCCGCCTCTGTATTTGTCCTTTTAGCTATGTACCCAGCAGTGTAATGGCTGTGTTATGAAAGCTCTACTTTGTAACTTTTTGAGCAAGCATCATACTGGCTAACCCACCTTCTTCTAATAGTGAGTGATAGCCCCTTTCCTTTCATATCGTCTTCTCCCACTGAAAGGCACTTCCCATATTCTCCCTATCATTTTAATTTCAATATTTCTTCTTTCTTTTTCTATGTTTTATCAAACTTAATACCATTAAAATTTTCTAAGTTTGTGTTACTTATTGGCTCTTTTGCTATATGTGTGTGTACAAATACGTATATATGCATTAAGACATTGGTGACTATATTAATATTTTAAGTGGTCTTTAAATTAGTTAATTTTATCTTATAATAATTTCAAAGAACAAATCAAATTTTCTTTGTCCTTTTTTGTACTTTTCTGTTTTTGCATCTGATGTTATGATAATTCCACCAACATTTATAGTATCACGTCTGAAGAATATTTCCTTTATAGATACTCATGTCATATGAACATTTTTTCTCTATAATAATTTTAAGCTTTCATCTGGTATAATTTTAACTACGGTTGAAGGATATTCCTTTGTACATCATGAAATTCATAATTAAAACATCATTAAATAATTCTTTGAATTTTGTCTTCAATTTATTTTGTTTTATTTTAATATTTAATCAATAACTTTTTTATTCATTAAACATGTTCATCATATTTCTTTTAGACAGATAGTGTCTCAATTTTCTAAGAATTTGCAACTCCTTCAATTTTGGAAGATTTGTCATTAAACCTTCTTGGGCTGACCCCAGTCCACAGAACCCAGTTGGATATTCATAGACCTTGTAGGGCAGAAAAGTCTCAAAAGCAGAGACATTGCTGTTTGCATTCAAAGGAATCTTGTTAAGCATATGATTTTAAAAATAATTATTTTTCACTTAAGGATGCTCACTTTGAAGGATCCTAGAAAAGTGTATATGTGTGTGTGCATGCATGGCGTGCATGTGTGTGTGTGTGTGTGTATAAATTTAAGTACTGGTGTCTGAGTAGGTTTCTCTGCCTAATAGTTATGTGCTTGACAACTTAATGTGGTTTCAATTTTCATGAAGTATAATACCGTCTGTTTATGTGTTGCTATGAATTTATTATGTGTTGATATATACCTAGTGAGTCCAAAATACAAGAACAACTCAAGTTGTTCACAGGAAAAGCTTCTGCAATGTTTCTGACATACACTAGGTGTCTCCAGTTTCTTACCCAGATGAGGAATGTGCAATTAATCATACTCACATAGACTTTGATGATAAATGACAAAAGAGAAATACTCAAAAGTTATTCTAATTATATTTTTATACCTATAGGTGACAAAAGAAATAATTTAGATTTCATGAGTTATATCTGAATTCTTAAGCTTAAATGATTTCAAGCAAGTAGACCTGATTTGAACTCAATCACAGATCATTTAGTCAGTTTCTGAATACATTTAAAAAAGTGATTTCTTACTAAATGATAAATCTATTCATTAATTAGCAAATGATGATTATGGACATTAATGTATTTCGTACTTAAGTTATTCCCAATCTTCTTGTTAGGATTGTTTGTTAGAAATTTTATCCCCCTGTCATTTGATAACTATAATGGTCAAATTTATAACTATATGAAAATCAGGATTTATGTTACTCTTGGCAGATGAAGAAACTGTCATTCAGGTAAATGTTGACAAGGAAATCGATGAAATCAGGTTGGTCTGAAATAAAGTTAAGACTTTTTATTTTAACTCTAGAACAGATATAAATAGGAGTGTTTTATATTGTTGGTTGATACATGAGAAAACAATCTTACAAGGGAAGCAATGTTTTTATTTAGCATTAAAGTCCAATTATGAAGGTGCTTTTATGGATTTGTATTCTTTAAAAAGTAGTACACATTTTATAACTTAAACAAAACATGAGGCATTCTTATTATCATTCAGATTAATTTATGACATGATATTATTAGTCCATAATGGAGCATACTAATGCATGGGATAGAACCCAGATCTGAACATGATTTTTCTTTCAAAACTTAGATCTTTGGCAAACATTTATTTAGGGTAAAACAGTAGTCAAGTGTGCAACATTGTATTGCCTTGTAGAGGATCACCACAACAGGTTTCTGTTTGAATAGATTATTTTAGATTGTTATTGTTTCCTTTATCTGCAGTAAACTTGATTAACAAGATGAAAGAGAGAACTGAAAATTGTTCAAAGGGTTTCAAAAGTCAATAGTGAGACCAAATTAACTGAGTATATATAGGAACTACATCTAATTCCTGCCTTCATTAGTAGCACTCCATTTTTTAAAAGTGGAAGCTGTTGATTTAGGAGGCACATACTTGAGGATTATCTTTAAAGTAAATCAGAAGAAATAATCTATTTAATAAATTTCTTATAAGAAAAATCAATTGTTGTTAACAATCTCTTCAGTTATTTTCAAGTTTACTGCTTTTACAGAATATGCTATGGCCCCCTTTTTCCAAGAATGTTTCTAAAGTTACCAACATATGCTTGTAATCAAAAGCATTTCAGAGCTTGGGGCAAACATAATAATAATTGATATATATTCTTAAGTCTAAACATTGGGTTGGTTTTGCATAAGGACAAGTTCATTTTTTATTGTACTTAGATGATGCTGTCACATGTGTTGGTTAAAATATATTTTAAACACACTGTTAAAAAATCACATTCCATTCTGTGTACTTAGCGGAATCACCGTAGCACACAAAAAAATGCAATCCTCATTCCTCTAATGAACCTGACATTCAGAATTTTCACTTGTGTGTGTGTGTGTGTGTGTAATCCATTAATAGATTGGTTCAATTACATTAGTGTTATACTCATGTTGTTACTCTCACTTTTATTTGATTTTAACGTTTGTATACATTGATCCCATATAGCAGAATGCACTGCAGCTCAGTCATTTTTTTGTAACAGTTTCTACAATGTCATGTCATACACAGCCTTGGACTCCTTTATCAAGATGATTTAAATCTTAAAAGCTACCACAGGTGTCTTGAATCTTTGAAAGGGTTTTTACAAGCAATTATCGCTCAAAAGGTGAGTAATAGAACTGATCAAGAACATTCTTATGCTAGGAAGTTGTCCTGAATCAATGACATGGATGTTGAGGACGAATACCTCCGATATTCTGTACTGAACTAGAAAAGGTCAGAGTCATTCTTATCTACTGCCCTTCCTAATCCACCATCGCTGGGCTCCCTCCCTCCCTCTATTCCTCTCTTTCTTCCTTCCTTTCTTCCTTCCTTTCTTCCTCCCTCCTTTCTTTCTTCCCTTCTTTCTTTCTTTCCTTCTTTCTTTCTTTCTTTCTTTCTTTCTTTCTTTCTTTCTTTCTTTCTTCCTTCCTTCCTTCCTTCCTTCCTTTCTTTCTTTCTTTCTTTCTGTTGTCTGTCTGTCTGTCTTCCTTACTTCCTCTTCTCCCTTCTTCTGTCTTTATCTTACTAATTTTCCTTTAAAAAATTACTTTGAAACAAAACATCAACACATGTTTCTAATAGCCTAATGAGGACAATTGGAGCTGATCATTATTTGATTCTGGCATCATCATCATTGTCATTGTCATCCTCCTCCTCACCATCATCATTTTCATTATGGTAGTGGTGGTGGTGATCGTAATGATGGTGACAATGATGAAGATGGTGATGGTGGTGATGGTGATGACAATGATATGGTTGTGATGAAATGAAGTTAGAGGAGAGTTGATTTTCTGGGTTCTGGGAGTGGTTAGACAGAGTTATTGGGCCTGGATACATATATACATGTATGAAATTATTCACCTCTTCCTGGATTTTTCAAAAAGTCTATAAAACATTATAATTTTTTTTATAAAAAGAGGTGATTCTATGAGAGCCCTTGTTAGCTTTTCTGAGAAGAAAAGCTAACTGAAAGATGTAGCATACCTGGTTCTTCTTATGTGAGAAAATCTTTTATTTTTGCTTTTAGGTTTTTAGCACTTCCAAGTAGAATATTGTTTTTGGAGGAACACCAATTTATATCTTACCTCTATTTGCTAATATTTTTGCTCTCTATTATATTTCATAGGCAAAGGTAGCACGTTAAACACAATAATTATTATGTATCATGTGACAGTAAGTAAAAGTTCTCTTATATTTTACGAAATGGTATAATTTATTTCTCTTCCATGAAGAATAAAATTTAAGGAATCAACCATATAGTTCACTATTTTTTCCATTCACGATTAGAAAAAATTAATTATATAAATAATTAATAAAAGTGTGAATTAATTTAGATAATAAAATTTATATATAAAAGCCAATTATATGAAATTTTTAAAATTTAAGATAATGTATATATTATTATTTATCTAAAATATCTTAGAAAATATATTCTATGTTATACCAAAAACTGTGCCTAAATATAAATAATCAATAGCAGTGTTTTTGCTATTTAGTTGGAATATAAATCAGAGAAGAATGGATAATATGATAATGAATAAAAATAAATTCTTTTGCCAAGAATTCTTTAAAAGCTTAATTCTTCTTCATAGAACACATAAATATATATCTTGTCTGACAATGCAGAATTCTGAATTAACTTGCAAAGACTGCTGCATCATTAACAACAAGAGATTCAAAACGTTGTCAGCAAATAGTGACAACTGCATCCTTCTCAAAAAACATCACTGCCTTCAGGGTTGGCTATGGCTACTCACCTATTAGATAGAACTCTATGAAGGCATCCTTTCTACAAACAGAACACTGGCAATTAAGAAACAATCATACACTCTTATCTGACAGGGATCTTAGAAGAGGTAACTAACAAAGCCACTAATTTAGCCTCTAAGTTTGAGTTTCTTTAGAATATGACAGGAAAAAATTAATTTTTTTATGTATGGCTAAAGTTGCGGTCACTCTATTCACGTCACTTGGCGTTATTGAAGCTGAACCACAGTGAAGATAGGAATGGTTGGTATGCTCATTTAATTTTTTTGTAGTGTTTCCATCAGTACGTGGTTTTATATTAGTTCATACACATAAGTGCTAGAAGAGCTTACTCCACTGAAGGAGCTGAAAGGGTTTGCGGCCCCATGGAGAGTGCAACAATACCAACCAACCAGTGCTCCCAGGGTCTAAACCACCAGCCTGGGAGCACTTAGGGAGGGACCCATGGCTCCAGCTGTATATGTAGGGGAGGATGGTCTTGTAGGGCATAGGTGGGAGAGAAGATCCTTGATCCCATGGAGGCTGGACACCGGGTGTGGGAGAATTCTTGGCTAGGGAGGTGGGAGTGGGGGGTAGGTGGGGGCACATCCTCACAGAAGTAGGAGGAGGTGGGATGGGAGAGGGGGTTCCTAGGTGGGGGAGAAATGGCTTAAGGGGATAACATCTAAAATGCAAATAAAATATCCAATAAAAAAAGAGCTTACTCCAGCACAAATATGATGATCGATTTATTCCTATAATAGTCTTCTGAGGAGTGGTGACAATTGAACATTCAGTCTTGTGTTTCAGGGGACCATCCGGCAACAACCTGTTCCCTGGAATGGACTGCAGAGGCTAGGCCTCATCTTTACCCCATTGCTGACATAATTAACATACTGTCTTTTCTTAATTAAATGAAAATCGCTTTGAGGTCTTTTTTGTTATAATCTCTACTAACTTCATAGTTTCATCATACTTATTTTAATTGCTTTAGGATACTTTATTAAATGATTTAATTCAGCAGGAAACTTGTCCTTGAGGGAACATACTGTGCATGATTAACTGACTTCTCTGACTTTACATGGCTAAATTGTAAGTGGATTTTTTTTTGTATTAAATGTAATCTATATGTAGCATACTCAACAATGCTGCAGAGGTACATGGAAAAGGAAATGAAATTCTTTTAAATTCCCTTAGGGAAAAATCTGTCGCCAGCTTAATTACTTTCTTTCTTTCTTTCTTTCTTTTTTTTTTTAACATTCATAAAGTAGACCTACAAAATCAGACAATCTTTACTGCAATGTTTCCAGTCAGCTTTATATTTATATCAGTGTCTAGCATCAGGCAGAATTAGTTTTGGAAGAGAATTTAAAGGTCATGTACTCCAAACAGATAAGAAAACATTCTGTATGTTTAGTGATTAATCGAAAAGTGTTCAGTTCAGGGTTGATATAATATTTGAGTGCTGTATCAAGGGATGGGTAGGAGGGGATAGTTGGAAATGCAGTGTTAGACTTCAATTTGTAGAAACAGGAGTCAGGAAGCAATGCAAAGAAGAATGCAAAGCCAGCTTTTAGATGTGTTGAATTTGAAATAGAAATGCCTGGCAGGCAGTCACAGATCCAGGGTTGAAATTTAAACTAGATATATTAGAGGGAGAGATGTGGGTTTTCAGATCAGCTCACAGAGGTGGTTGTTAAGCACTGGTCTCTATGAAACCTTTAGGGTAGGTTAAGGCTGAAGGCTGAAGACTAAACTTTGCAACTAGCATATAGGAGACTGATGGAAGAGAAGTTACAAATGTTCTCTGGAGACTTTCCTTTCTCCTAGTCTCACCTATGCATTCACTTACTCCTCGGTGCAATTCTTTTCCACCATTATTTAGACTATGAAGAATTCGAGGGTGGGAAGGTGGGAGTGGGTGGGTAGGTGGGGACACATCCTCATAGAAGCAGGAGGAGGGGGGATGGATAGGGAGTTCCTGGGCTGTGGGGGGTGGGGGGCTGGAAATAGGGTAAGGGGATAACATATGAAATGTAAATAAAATATCCAATAAAAAAGAAAGAAAATTATTTCAAACTAAAAAAAATTAAGATTAAAAAAAGATACTAAGAAGTAATATCCTCCATGTAGCTGCATATTGATGTTTGGCCTGATGCTATTTGTAAACCAGTTTCATAGACTATCTATTTGAAAAATAACGAACTTGCTGCTCTCATTCCTATTTTTTAAAAAATTTAAAAATCATTGTTAATAAGTCTTTAGTCTCTTCTCTTTTACTCATTTTTTTTATAAGTCCTCCTACCAACGACCTTCTATAGTAAGCACAATATGCAAATTCCACTTATTTTTCTCCCTGACATTTCAGAGAGTGGTTAACATCATGTTTCTCTTTCACTGTATTTGGAGTGTCCAGTCTCACCTAGAAATCCTTTCTGACCTTCCTTAAGGATGCCTGTGAATTCTCCAAGAACTTGTCTATTATTTCCACCTCAAGAAATATCCGAGGACAATCACTCATAATAGTTTGTAGGACTTCACATGAGATCACACTAAATAATTAAAATTAAAGCCTATTTTCTGCATTTTTGTTTAATTAAAAATAAGCTGTTTACATTTATTTATTGTGTGTGTGTGAGTGTGTACGTGTGTGTGTGTGAGAGAGAGTGTGTGAACAAGTAATGAGAAAAGAAACTATGATCTTGATAAAAAGATGGATTTATGGAAAGCTTTGAAGAGAGGAAAGGCAGGGGGATATGATGTGGTGGTATTATAATCTCAAAAGGGAAAATAAATAAGTTTTAAAAATCAACTTTTGTCTCTCTTTCCCTTGCTGCTATGTATTCATATCAGTTCAGTGTTTAAATGAGACAAAACCCTAGGGGGTGCAATGAACTACTGTGGTCATCTTCCACGTATTTTAATAAAGTCCACAACCAGGTCACTTGGCACTATAACTTATAGAGTAGCATTCTTAATGCTGAGTTCAGCAGTTTGAGCCTTTTCTAAGTCAATTCTAAGGAAATGATAATCTCTGTGAAAAGATATATACACTGTGTATAAGTCTGTGTGGCTTTTGCATTGCTAAGTACTTAGGAATCCCCATCTTATTAAGTGAGAGCCTATTTTAATTTTAAAATAAAGGTTGCTGCATCTTCACAAAGTGCCCTATTAAAGGTAGATGTTTTTCTTCAAAGTAAGCAACATGTATTTGGTTATAAAAACATCGATTTTGGAAATGTAGGAAATATTAAAACAAAATATGTAGTTGAACCTTTTATCTTTGCCTTTGAGTTACAAGAGACAGATATATAAACTAGTTTATTTTCAGCATCATATTAAAAAATACTGCTTTTATTCTCTTCCCCAGGATTATAATCCCAATGAGATAGTGTTTCACTGTTGAAAATCAATTTACTCTCCACTGCTTCACTTTTGTCTTTCTTGATGATGAAGTCTCAATGAGACTGTAAAATGTGCTTATATTCAGTAGAATTCTGGTGTGCAATGTGGTATGAATGTAACAACAACAACAACAACAACATAAATCTATAAAAGAACTCAGTAACTCAAAGACAGGAGAAACATAATTAGGAGAAAATCAATGATCTTTAATCAATTTAACCCAAATGCAAAGGTGGGGAATTTAGAGTAGAAAAATGACATGCTATAAAATTGGGTAAATGAGGTATAAGCTCTACAGCTGCAGTAGCAGTTTGGACTTCTTTATTACTGCATATAACCAAACCAAACCGAACACAAACATCTGTTTATGGGCTGGTAAGATGGTTCAACGGCTGAATAGTGTGTTATGCAACAGTAAGAACCTGGGTGTAGGTTCTTAGTACCTATATAGAACTCCCCAGTATGCATCTACAAGCTTAAACTCTTGAGCATGAGAAACACACAATCTTTGAGTTCATTTGCTTGGTAGGTTGCTAGTCTAGCTGAATTGTACAGGTGAAGGTTCAGTGGTGATGTCCTGTCTCAAAACATAAGGTGGAGAGTGATAGAACAACATAGAGAACATTGACCATTGACGTCCACATGTGTGTGATTACAGCTGCACATTCACCTATATGCACACCTTCCAAAGCTTGCACACACAGATACAACATATACACGCAAAAATAACTTTTACAATTCCTTATAACAAAAATAAAACATTTTTTATGCTTTGCCTGGTTCAGTGTTCTTAGTTATTTGGAGCTCAGGATGATGGATAGTAAAGCCTTTGCCTATTGTCATGGAAGCATGAATTGCACCTGTTGCCTCCTAAGGGCTCCTCATTGTTAACAGCATGAGAAAGGGGCAGAAGAAAGCACAGCCTTTTCCTGCAACACAATGGAAAGACTTAAGATTACAGGCCACTATCCAGAAGTGTTCATACTGCTCTGCCTCCCCAGGTGTTGGGCTGGGAAATCATAAGAGAAAATGGATTATTTGGGAACCACTAATGTGAGTTACACATTTTCTGAATTGCACATATTAGAACACAATTTTGTTAAATATTGCCTCAACAAATGTATATCAGATACATGTCCATAAATAATAAGAGGTAAGAAGGATTTATGTACATTATGTGAAGAAGTTCCCTGCTTTGCCACAAATATGATATCTCTTTTCTCTCATCTTTATTTAATGTTTGATTCATCTCCTCAGCTCCTCATGTTCCAATCGGTTCATGTGATTATCCTTGTGACCTATTTTTCTTTTTACTTTCCTCTCTTCCAGGGTGTGCTATCTTCTTCTGGAAATCATGCTATCTCCCAATTGCTCATGATAACAGAACTGTTATGGCTTCCATGGGCTTTTATTTATAACATGGCACAGAAAGCCCTATCACATGGGTTATAATATCATCTAGAAATAATGTTTTTTCTTCCGGGTCAAACCAGTGTCATTCAACTGAATAGAAGTACTGCTTGTTTAGAATATTAATACAGAGTGTTAATTTGATCACAAGCTTAAACTCATCACATCTGTCACATCATATCTTGTTTCCAAAGGCTGAGAAATGAATAAAAAATTATGATTTATTTGAAATTATTACCTGTTATATTGTGTCCACTTTTCAACTTTTATCCATTTGGCAAAAAACACAGTGTTTTAACAAATAAAATGATTCACACAATTTATTTATATTAAAACATTACTTAAAGAATTAGAGCTCAAAAATAAAGATATTTTCTTTCAAAAGTCAAATTATGGAAATATGCATGTCACATATTTGAGTTGTTACTATGGAAGAAAGATATGGCAATGCAGCATTGTAATTGAGAATTACACTATTTTTAAAATGGATGTTGTTTTAATTATGTGTATTTCACACCTGAGTAAGTTTGTGGATAAAGGGTCTTGACAAAGGGGAAGATCATACATTGTATTTCAATGAATGTAAGCATGTCATGAATTTGTCATGAGAGTAGATAATATATCAGTGTCAATGGGCAACATTGTACTATAAATTGGAAAAGGCAAGAAAATAGGCTGTTATTAAAATCTCCCAAAAGCAACACAACCCTTCAAACACTTTGATTTGAATTCCCTAAATCTCATAGACTTCTGAGATCTAGAATCATAAGTCTGTGTATTTAATTTATTCACTGTAGAGATGGCTTGAGGTGAACAGAAGAAAATAGTATACTCATGTAATATCATCTTACAGTCATTCTACTTAGAAATTTATTTTGATATGAGGGTAGTTTCAGAATAATGGTGTTCTTACTAATATAAAATCATAAAAACTTAAAGGTAGACTTTAGTAGAATGGCATGATATATTCGATATCAGTCCATTTGAACTTTTATTTTATGTCTATCATTAACTTGGGACTTGACACAAAGAGGACAAAGCAAGGCTCCTTTTGTAAAACAATCCTTAAGACTCTTCACACTTTGATTTCAGTGAAGCCATTACCTATTACAGGCTACTTGACCTCTTTGATCAAGCTTCAGTTTGCTGTTCTGGTTTGAGACTTACAGTCCCAAACATCACTACAGAAGCAGCCACATGATACTCAGTGGTTGAAGCAGCTCTAATTTCCTTTTGTCTTGTGTCCTCACCTCCATTTTGGGGTGCACAGAAAATTCCAACATATTTCAATCCAAGAGGTTTTTCTCTTAAAATTTATCTAGTGACTAAATTTATCCTTAGTGATAGAAGCACATCACCCCAAATATATAAACATTTTGTTACTCACCTTGTTTATGATCAAGTTTATTACACTCAAAGGTCTCTCAGTAATCAAACAACACAATTAGATAATAATGTAAGTCAGAATATTTTTCCCACTTTGACAAACCTTTGTAACAGTAAACTTAAAGATACATGCACATTTTGTGTATAAGATCATCTCTATAATGTCTGATCTCTCTGAAGAGTTGTTGAATTATTGTTCTCTGAGAACACATTCAAATTACTAGTCAGAAAAACTTTCCAACTCTAACTGTACAAACTAATATCCCTGGTGTCCATGTCCATTTTCATATATATATATATATATATAAAATTTGCCATTGTCTTAATTGCTTTTCAGTAAAATAATACTGTTTGCATACCAAATAGTTATTGTATTTTTGTACACAGACAAAGTCTTTACTGTTAGTATTCTGTCTAAACTCCACCTCCACAGTTACCTGGCAACAGCCAGGTATGCTCCTTCCCACAGTTACCTGGCAACAGCCAGGTAGGCCTGCCCACTATAAAAGAGGCTACTTGCCTCCTCCTCTCTCTCTTGTTCTCTTGCTCTCTTTCCTCTAGCTTCTCTCTGTCCCCTCGCCTCTCCCCTCTTCCCTCCCCACTCTCTCCATATGGTCATGGCTGGTCTCCACTTCTCTCCTCCCCCTCTCCTCTTTCTCTGCCATCTTCTCCCACTTCTCTCCCCCCACCTTTGCCCTCTGCCCTGAATAAACCCCATCCCCTTTGGAACCATTTGGTCTGGTGTTGTCTGTTCTAAGCTGCATGCCAATATCTAACATTTACAATCAGACTAATTTGTAATTATGAATACATGCAGAAAGGCAAAGCTTATCCTGATATGAAAATATTGACTAATTAAGTGGTTACCAATAAAGCAATTTTCTATTTAAACTTTCTGAAAAATTAGGGTCATTTTTTGCATTTCTTTAAGTAATTAAAATCAGTATTCTGTTAATTCAAAAGTAAAAATTAGTTATAAGATTAAAATATATTTTTTCAAAGCCTAAGTATTTTATGGAGCCAGTCATTATGTCTTTGAAAGGCATTCATTCTATTTTGGTTCAGTTTCAGGCCCATAACAAGCTCATAGTCACTGGTTCATTTTCACACTGAACAAAGTGGCTGTATTTTTTGAACCACTGGGCATATGGTTCAAATTGAATAATTCACAAAAATATCAATGTATCAGTGCTATTGAGACCTAGGAACCCAGTATATTTATACTATTTTGAAATGAAAACAAAGAAACAAAATAGCAAACAAAAAACAGCCAGAGGTGAAACGGTTAAAAAAAAAAGTCAAGCTCACACCAGTAGAAAAAGGAAAGTAGGATAGTGTTTGCTTCACTTGGATGCCCCTGGAGAGATCCTATGTGGAGAACCTGATGCTAATGGAAGGTGACATATTTCAAGTATATCATCATTCCTAAAAAACTATCAGTCACTCATAAATTACTCAAATTCATTTTTATTCATGATTCCATTTATTTACTCATAGTGTAATCAGTACTTCAGAAAATGTGATAGTTTTGCAATTTTTTTGAAATTATGTAATTTCACCTAAGCATAGATCAAAATTATGTTTGTTACTGTTTTATAATAAGATTTTAGTTATGTGCTACAGATTTTACTTAGGTGGAGTTTTCAAAGTTTTATTTTCCTTAGTTGATGCAAACTTCAGAAAATATTAAATTCTAATAAGTATGAAGGAGGAAATGTTATAAGAGAGTATTAGAATCTGCACATGATTCTGACAGAGACGCCAAACTTAGTCATAGAGAACTGCAAGATTCCATTGAGAATATTTTCATTAAGCTAGAAGCTGTATATTGGATATAGCAGGAGTAGGAATGAGAGAGGACGAATATGCTCAAAAACCAGAAAAGATCTCAGGAGGCAGCTTATAGCTCCAATAATATACTTTGGGAAATACAAGGTAAGGAAAAGAAAGGGAAGAAGAGGAAGAAGAAAAGAAGAAGAGAAGAAATAAGAGGAGGAAGAAGAGGAGGAAGAAGAAGTTGTTTTGACCATGTCATGTGAAATATAAACCTAAACTGAGGGAATCAAAAGAAGAGAGAATATATATCTGTGTGTGTATGTGTGTGTGTTTGTATGTGTGTATAGAGAGAGAGAGAAAAAGAAAGACAGAGAGACAGAGAGAGAGGAAGAGAGAGGGAGAGAGAGAGAGAGAGAGAGAGAGAGAGAGAGAGAGGAGAGACAGAGACAGAGACAGAGACAGAGACAGACAGAAAGACACACACACATATACACAGGGTATGAGAACGTGTCCTTTTGGCCCCTGGAAAGTTGAATTGTGAATTCTGTTGTGTAAGCTGGTAGACTAAAGGGTTAGAAAAGAGATAAGTGTTGAAGGCCATTCTGAAAACAGTCTAGAGGCTGTCTTCCTAGGAATACCTCTTTTAGTTTTTAAATTACTAAGTGGTTAAAGGAGAAACTTATTCATATTTCAGTGCATATTCTATTTCTAGTGAAAGTTTACTGATATATTTTTAAACAGGTGTAAATATTGACTTTCTAGTACACATTTGTATAGCAAATGTCTAGGCAGCAGAATGTGTTAAAATCAACACCAAATTAACTGTTTCAATTAGCAATGAAGAAAAGCTGCTATCTCATGGGAATAATGGTATGCATCTCACACCTGAAATTCTTGAAAAACCTTTGCTTGAAAGTTATGATCAGAGATTGTTAAGCCATTGAAAAGTTGCATATATTTCATATATCATTATATGGCAACAAAAAACCCATTAAACATCTTCATAAAATAAAATTGTATTAAATAGCATAACTATCCTTAAGTTAGTGAGAGTAAAGCATTGTGTGTATGTGTGTATATATATATATATATATATATATATATATATATATATATATGCATGAGTCTTGTACTCACATAATTTCCCTCCCTTCTCCACTCGTCAAACTCCATCACTACCACTACTACCTCTAAAATTATTGATATCTTCTAATTACCAATGTTTTACACATACACACTCAAACACACATTCCCTACACACACACACACACACACACACACGCATGCACACATGCTCCTCCCTGACATACATATTAGAAGGACTATTTACTGCTGGCCATATGCATTTGTGCTTCTGAATAATAACTTGGGACTAGAGAAGATTTTTTTTTCCTTTTCTCAGCTGCCATTAATTTCCTGAAGCTTTTCATCTAGTGGTGAGGTTCTTCTTATGATGCTTCTCCCATCTTTGATTACATATCAAGTTTGTTATGATGTTATTGTCCTTGTCTTGTATAGGTGACCTTATTGTTAATGTTTAATGGATGTAGCTTCCCTGTGATATATAAGATATTATCAAACATCAGGAATCATAATCCTGGCTCTTAGACTTTTTTCACATTCTCTTAATCAATGTTACCTGAGGTCTGGAAATTGTATTATAGAATTTTCAGTTGGGGTTCAGCACTCTACAGTATGCAGTTCTTATCATTTTGGCCAACTGTGGAATTCTTTAATGGTTATCTGTAGCATAAAGAACCATCTTTGACACTGAATGAGGGCTCTTCTGCATATGGCTCTAAAGATAAATATTTAGAACACAGACAAATATTGAACTAGCTTAGGAAGTGAAAATAGTAACTTTACCTCTAGAATGCATGGCCTCTTCAGACACAAGCATTTAGCTATATTTTAGTATCAGATCTGAATTTTCTTCTTAACCTGGGAGTAGTACTTAAGCCTATTTAGATTTCTGTTGAAATATTAGTGCAATTATTGAACTACTGTGGATATCTTATTAGACCTGTCATGGATTTTGGTTCATAGGTTTTGTTTCAGTTGGATAGGCCTATGGATAGTCTTATGAAAGATGTCATAAGCCAAGTTCAAGGAAAACAAACTATATCAATTTCAGACCGTCTTTGTCACTTTTATTTCTACTTTCCCTTTAATCGTGTGTGTGGAGGGTGTGTCTCTGCTCTGTCATAGATTTTTACCATAAGTCAAATGCTCTCAAGCACCCTAGTTTGAACTGTGACACTCATTGGCTTTTATTCTATGAATTCATTTTCACTGTAACAACATATATTTTATTTACTCCTGTAGAACTCTGCCTTGTAATGTGTTCCGTTTTACAATCAGTGCATTATATAATGACTCTACTACTTATGCAATCAATAAAGGTATTTGTTCCAAGAAAATGACTTTTCATGTTTGGAATCCTGGCTAATTTGTTACACTAAGTCAATTTTCATACTCTTATTAAAGGAAATTGGATAGAAAATCTAATAGGGGAAAGAGAAATCAGATGTGTATTTGGTGTGATGTAAATTATATAGGGATGGATTAAACCTGCAGAGGCTAAGATTAAAAAGGAGTGAAATATGCTTATATGTCAAAATTTCATAGAACATAACATGGGGAATCTATAACCCCTTCTCAGCACTATTTAAAAGGATCCTTTCATACCTTAGTGAGCTCAACCACTATATTGGACCTGCTTCTGGACCAAATTACCAAAATGTAGAATTGTCTCATTGGATACAGGAAAATATTTGTTCCAACAGTGTAAAGGTACACAAGTATAATAATGACTGTTCTATTTGTCAAGGTATTAATGAAAGAAGATGTGTTCTTTCACTATCAATTGATTCTGAGTATAAAATTTGAACTACTTATTTAACAAATGTGTGTTACTTGGATTGTAGGCAGGAAAAACAGAAAATAAACTCAGGGAAGACATAGTCTGCAAATACTATTAGAGGAAGTACAAACATCAATATTGTGACCTATATCTCAAATTTTCTAAATGCATGGGCATGGCATGCAACAGCCAGCTTTAATTTGAAGTCAGAGAAAAAGGATTTGTGAGGTAAAGAATAGAGGAATTAACCATCCAGAATGCATAGTATGTCAGAGATGTGTGGAGGGCAGAATAAAAGAATTTACAGACTAGTCTAATGGCAGTGTTGGTCATGGTACTATATGTAATTTCAACAAATTCTGTGGTATCATATAGTTGAATACATTGGACAACTTCTAAAGTGATGTAGCATAATTTCATACTCTAAATGCCATATATGAGTTGTTTAAATTAAGACTAAGCAAACAAGATAAAAGTTTATAATATATTATAGCAGAAATTTTCTGCTTATTAAGCTGTTTGTTAGTACACTTCAAAAACAGTAAGAACTTAAAAAGTTAAATACTAACAAACCAAATAACCTAATTAAAAACGGGGTACAGAGATAAATATAGAATTCTTTTATTTATTTTTTATTTTATTTTTATTGGCTATTTTATTTATTTACATTTCAGATGTCATCCCTCTTCACCCTTTCCCCTCCCTAGAACCCCATATCCCATCCCCCTCCTCCTTTGTGCTTTTACGCTATTTTAATTACATGCAAGTATTAAGATCAGTTATAGGTTGAAGAACTAGCAATACAATAGATGCAAATAGTCAAGGAACAAGCAAGACAATAAACACAAATAGTCAGAGAACAAGCAAGGCAATGAACAAATTTCCATGAACACTCTTGTGATCACTGTTTTTAAGGGCTTATGAGGATGACCAAAATATCTGAGCCAACTTCTCTGTTCTAGGCTAGAACAAGGACGTAGGCTTCAGTTATGTAAATATAGAATTTTTAACAGTGAAATCTTGATTGGCCAAGAAGCATTTAAAGAAAAGTTCAGTATTCTTCCTCATCAGGGTAACACAAATAAAACAACTTTGAGATTCCATCTTATACCCATCAGAATGCTAAGATCAAAAAGTTAAGCCATAGCACACGCTGGCCTGATTGTGGAGCAAAGGGAACTTTCCTCCATTGCTGTTGGGAGTGCAAACTTGTACATCCATTCAGGAAATACATCTTACAGTTTATCCAAAAAGTGGAAAGAGTTGTATCTGAAGATCCAGCTACCAAAATATTGCTCCACCATTCCACAAGGACACGTGGTTCACTATGCTTATAGCAACTTTATTCAGAATAGCCAGAAACTAGAAACAACCTGGATGTCCCTCGACTGAAGAATCGATACAGTGAATGTGGTTCATTTACACAACATAATAGTATTAGGCTATTAAAAACAAAGACATCATGAATTTTTGAAGGCAAGTGGATGGAATTAGAATATATCATGCTGAGTGAGGTAACTGAGACTCAAAATTACGTGCATGGTACGACTGGTAAGTTGATATTAGTCATAAAGTCCAGGATTCTCAGGTTATATGCCACAGAACCAAAGAAGCTATACTAGAAGGAGGCTTGAATCTCACTTAGAAAGTGGAATAAAATAGTCATAGGAGGCAGATGGAAGGAGGGAAGTGGGTGGGAGAGGGAATGGGGAGTGGAAGCGCCATTGCCATTCAGCATTATGTGTGTGGAGAGACAAGAAATAGGACCGGAGGGCCAGGAGAATGAATGGCAATCTGCAGCTGAAAGGGGTAGGGATGAGGGTTGGAGACAGACAACACAAGGAAGTGCCAGTGAATTTGAGTGGAGTGGGGGGGGGACTCTCAGGAAGCTATGGCAGTAGCTTTAGCTGAGACTCATAGCAGTGGAGATATGGAACCTGAAGTGGCCATCTTCTGTAGCCAGACTGGACCTCCAGTGGAGAGAGATGGGTATCAACCCACCCACAAAAGTTTGAACTCAAAATTTGACTTGTCTACAAGAAACGCAAGGACAAAGATGGAGCTGAGACTGAGGGAATGACTAACCAATAATAGGTCCAACTTAAGACCCATCCCATGGCCAAGTACCAATCCCTGACACTATTAGTGGTACTTTGTTATGCTTGCAGACAAGATCCTAGCATAACTATCTTCTGAGAGGCTCCACCTAGCAGTTGACTGAAACAGATGCAGAAACCCAGACTCAAGAATTAGGGAAAAATTGAGGTCCCCGAACGATATAGGGACACCACAAGAAGACCCAGAGAGTCAACTAACTTGGACCCTTGGAGAAATCTCTTGAGACTGAACCACCAGCCAAAAGCTCATACATGGGCTTGACCTAGCCAACCCAACTCCTACACACATGTAGCAGGTATCCCAACACCTGGATCGGGGGGCTGTCCCTATGGTGATGAACAGACAGGCTGTGGAATCTGTTCCCCTAACTGGATTGCCTTGTCTGGCCTCAGTGGGAGAAGATGTATCAGGTATACAGAGACTTGATATGCCAGGGTGGTAGGATAGCCAGCAGGGATAGGCAGAGGAACTGTTTGAGGGGGAACCTGGAGGCAAGACAGAGACCAGGACAGGATATAAAGTAAATAAATACATAAATCAATTAAAGAGAAAAGAAATAGTAAGGCTTTCTAAAGCATCAGCCAATAAATTATTACTTTTAGAAAACTGTGAGACTACATTTTCCACTAAATATAATTATGCAGTTTTATTAAATGCCCTGATGAGTCAGAGAATAGAGTGGGAAATAGTAATAAAGCTGATGAAAGTTAGATGCAACTGTATCTCTTCATAAACACTGATAAAATGTAACCATCTTCCTCAAATTCAGGCTTAGATATCAATATTCAAAATCATTTCTTTAGTTTGTATTTCACTGTTACTTACTTAGGTTTAATTATGACCAATAATACATGCTCTAATTTCATATAAAATCAAGCACATTTATAAAATGAAACTAAATGGTAATTGACACAGAATTTTCTACCCTTATTCAGTAACTCTTTGAATCCTATTAGGGTTAACTTTAAATGTTCTACTTCTGGAAAGATTATTTTATATATCATATAACTTTGTCTACTCAAGTATTTTAGTTGAATGTTGTTAATTCATCCAGTTGCAACACTAACAGACACAAAACACCTGATCTAGCAGAACAAAAGTTCATAGAAAGAGATCAAAATAAAATGCACCATTGACCCATCGAAAAAAGGAAGTTTTGTGCCTAGGAATATTGATGTGAATAAAATGACAATGAGTTTTATTTTAGAATAGAGAATTTTCAGTTGAAGTTACCTAGACTCTAGATGTGTAGACTAAAAAGAAATAATTTATAAGAAAGAATTTTATTTTCCTCAAAGTAGGTAAAATATCCAAGTATGCTGTGGAATGTAAAACTAATTCTCCTGCTCAGGCTCTTACATGAATAAATGGTAATAATACATACTAAGAGTATGTCAGATCACAAGACATCTTTATACTTTGAAAAATGGAAATGGGCAACTGCATTAATTTTCAAAACCTCAGTTATCTACTGTTAAGAGATAAATGGCATAGGATGACATCATAAAACAGGAAAAAGGATTTCAGGTAACTTTAGGAATTAGGGGAGCTTGGCTTCATGGCTGCAAGTGCAACAATCATTGAAATAACAATTTCTAAAATTTTTTCTACCACACTAATTAACTTTCCTGTGTGCCTACATTGTAGATGTCTATTATTTATTTTTTAAATCATAGTTATTCTATATTTTAAATGAGGTTACTAATATTATAAAGTTCAAGATAATTTTAAAGTAAATTCTGAACCAAAAGATAAAATTATCTATGTTGAATGCATTTTATCTACTTTGAATTTTGGTGCCATCTTGCATACAGTAAGTGAATGACCAATATAAGTTGAGAAGAGTGACATATATTCAACGTCCTCTTATGCCAAGTTAGTATACTAATCATTGCTAAACAATGATTTTTAATTAAAGCAATATGTTTACAATATCTTAATATAATCAGTAATAAAAGGAGAAATTTACACAATCAAGAGTTCAATTATTTCCAGATTGGTTGGCTATTTAGAGATATTCATACCTGTAGCACACATATTCAGGGAACTTCATTTAAATGATCTTAATGTACACGCACACACACACAAAATATTTAAAGGTATGTGTGTGTGTGTGTATGAGCGTTATGGAAGGTTAACTCATGTTGGAATGATGGCTGTCATTAGTTGTCTTCTACAAATGAATTTTATGTTTTGTTTCTGGTGTATATCAAGAACCTTTTGACATAGTTCATGTTTGGTTATTGAAGCCTATTACTACTTTTTTGACAACAAAATCACTGTGACTAAGTTACAGTCAGTTAGCAAGAATTTCAGGTGTTGCATGTTAGTAGAACTATAGATAGCGCAGTTGTGTAATGCACATTTGATTTCATCATAAAATGATAAATATTTGAGAACATAAATATGTCTAATCTGATTTACATATTACAAAATGTATGCATGCCTGAAAACAGTTCGTAGGTAGTACCCCAATGACTTCTAAGTTTTTTGCTATCTTTTATGTTAATCTTTTATTTCTTAAGATTATAATATAATTACAATATTTCATCTTTAAATTTTCTTTCTCCAAAACTCCCTTTGTTTTCTTTTTACTCTATTTCAAATTCAAGGCTTCTTCTTTTTGGATGAACTATCATTACATGCACATACCCATGCACACAGACACAGACACAGACACACATATACACACACACACATATATGTATATGTATTTATATATTTCCCAAATACAATTTTTAGATTTATGCATATTATTTAAGTTTAACTTAAACTTTTATCTCCAATGCAATTGAAGAAAATATTTTGGTACATAATTATTGTAATAAGTTCATAAAACAGTTTCATGGACTTCATATTCTAATTAAAATAAATTCACATAGTTTCTTTACTCTTAACTAATTAAATTATAGAAATATATTATTTCATAATTCAAAATGTTTTATATGTTTATGATCAGTGCTTGCAGGTAAATGATTCTTAGGGATTCACAGCCATTTCATTTTAATATGCAATATTTCATACATATATTTTTGAACCCCAATTTTTCTATTGCTATAATTTGAAGCAAATTCTAATTTAAATCTGCAATGTTTCTAATTTATAACATTTCACAGAAAATAATATACAGAATATTATTAAACAAGAAATGTTAAAAGCACATAAGTATTCATTTTGTTCAATCATTAATTTTTAAACATTGAGGTTAAAATTGCAATAAATAATTGATTTGACATCCTGTTAAAGATAAGAAATTAAACACATGAATTTTCTACAACTTCCACCTAATTTTCCCCCAAATGACAGTAAAGTGTTTACATGAATAAATAATGTAACTTTAAGTACGAAAATGATCAAAAAGAATTTTTATCCTCACTATTTTGGAAATTTAAAAGCATATGGATTAGTGGGAGCTAATTTAACACACCTGAGGCACAGGACATTCAATATGAGGAGAGGATGCCAAGGAACAGACTGGCCTCTGTGGAAGGTGTTTCTCCTGAGAGAAACTAAAAATGTCAATTTTCCTTTGAAAGAAATGACATAGGCAAATATCTAAGCCAAACAGCTAGAATATGCTCTGGGATTAAAAGTCCTTGAGGAAGAAAGTACTATCAAATCTACCTTGATATTCAATGTATCTAATCTTGATTCGATGTTTCCGAATTTTATTGTGTATATATGAGGATGCTTTCTTTAAAAGTGATGGCCTTCATATATAGTTGCCAATCCATTTAACATAAATATTTATGAATTGATTGTAATATTCTTTCATTAGACTGTTTGGTTGTTACATTATTATTCTGAGTAAAATTTCTTCTCTGGATCTAAGTTCATTTAGTATGTCTTTTCCTCAGTTTTCACTATTTTCCCCCAACTTTTCACATTAGTTTCTAAATATGATAATAAAACATACTAATCATCAAGGGATTACAGTGGGATTATGTAGGATAGAGGGGCTCACTGCAAATCAATAGAAATGTCAGTGATTCAAGCTGTTACAGGAAAGACATGCAATCCCTTCTTTTGATTTATACATAAGGATTATGCACTCGTATTCTTTAAAAATACTTGCTTAAGCAGATTTCCATTTCATTTACAGGAAAATTAGAAACACTGCAATATGCACATAGCTATTCATATAATTTTACAACCTTATACAAAGATAATTTAAAATAAGTAATCCATAATAAGCATTGTTCTGCAACTTCTGTACATATAGCAGTATTTACACAAACATTCT
The DNA here is from genome assembly GCF_004785775.1 of Grammomys surdaster. Taxonomy (NCBI): domain Eukaryota; kingdom Metazoa; phylum Chordata; class Mammalia; order Rodentia; family Muridae; genus Grammomys; species Grammomys surdaster. The sequence continues at coordinate 2,409,961 of NW_021604594.1, forward strand.
TTTGACTTGAAGTACCAGGTTATCTAGCAAACTGATAATTAGTTTCCAGACACACATCAATTCAAATTCGAAATCAACATAATTTCTAAGTTTTGCATATCAAATAGGATTATAAGGCTATGTATATAAACTTACCAAGTTTTTGGAACTGTAACTAGAGACTAGTTGCTGTCTTCTGATCATATTTGTGTTTTTTCCTATCCATTTCTGACTACTAATTTTCAGCACAAATTTCAGGAAGCTTCTAACAAATATCCTGACTTTTGCAAGGTTTATGTCTCTGCTTCAATTTCCTCTTCTATGAAATAAATCATTAACACTTTCTCCAGAATTGTACATTCTATAGTAAAATTAAAGGTAATATGGTAATTGTTTACAACATGTATAAATTATTATTTAGTGATTACTAAACAGTATATTATTGTTACATTGTGTTGTTCTTAGATTGTGATACATATACCAATTATTATACAAAAAATAATTTTATTTAATAATTTAAGAAATCAGCTCAGTAACATAGAAGATAAAATTTCAAAGACCTGACTGTGGGTTTGACACCAAAGTGAAGCTTTTCACACTATCGTTATATTGAAATATTTGCTTATTATTTAGACATACTGTGCGCCAAAACTTAAAAAAAAGAGTCTGGAAAATGTTACCCTCATTTATTTTACAAGAAGACATAAAACTAGATTTGTTCCTTTTTATTTTCTTTGTCTACGTCCAGTACTACAGCCTTCCTAGTGTGCAATGATAAGCAACTTCTGTGTATCAAAATTAAAAGGAATTGGTAACAGAGATATTGGGAGATATTCAGTAAATTCCCTGAGATGCAAACAATGTGAAGGATGTGTATTTGAAACTTCTAGACTTCTGTAATTATGCAAAAGCTATAATGGTTCTGCTCGTAGGTATTCTGGATTATGTACATATCTCACCAACTTCTAATGTGATTCCAATTGAAATCCTTAATGAGAGCCAAAACTGAAATGTTATTCCTATGGTTGTAGGTAATAGTTTCATCTTCATTTTGTATATAGCAAAGTTTTAGGTTGCTATCTGGCTTATTTCAGGTTGTTCAGTTTAAAACATGGCTCCAAGGCTTAAGCTTTATGTATATTTTATTTACAAATTATTTAAATATATGTGTCTGATTTTGATTTAGTGATCAATAAAGCGAAACCTCATGTTTTTAGCTGATTTTTAGTATCCTCTAGGTAGAGTATAGCTTGTGAAAAACCCAATTTTGTATATATTTGGTTTTTAATGTAGAATATATTGGATCAAAAGTGCCTGTAAAATCTGTCCATATTTTTAGACTTCAAAATTTATCGCTGAACATGTACACTAGGTAATTTTGTTTTTTTTTCTAGTCAGAACTGACAGCATTATAAGAAACTTGTAATGTCATTATTAAATAGATTCTTTTGCCACTTTTACATTTTGAATATTTCTAAATGCACAAATGTCAAGTAAAGTGTTTAAATACATAGACATAAGGCTATCATTAGTGAAGCTTCTTCACAGTATTTTTTTTCAAACAACATAAATGCTGTGGCTAAAATATCTAACATGTAGCCAAGTTATATATAACATGGCTTATGGGGAGTGGAATACACATGCTTTATTTATTTCTTTTTAAAATCAAATCATAATTTTTTACTTATTCACACAGGGGTTATAAACACAAAAAGGCAGGACATGGGGAAGGGGATTACACCAGAGCATGGGTGTTCAGGGGAAGTACAGATATCTTTCAGAATATGGTATTGGCTGGGTGAAGGCTCAGGTGACAGATCACTATGACTACGCCTATGATTCACTTGTTCTTATCTAAGTTGGTATTATCCTCCAAGGCTACCTATTTACAAGGACTATGACTACTCAGGCTGGTAAATTTCCACAAAAGCTGCCTGTTTATAATAGCTTATAGCCCTCTGTTTCAATGTTTTCCACAGAGACCCAAGACTTGGTGTTAGTATACATGTATGACAGGCCTATTGCTGATTTTAGGCCTACGGCTGATTTTAGGCCTTCAATGTATAAGCAGGGCTGCCCCTGACATCTCCTTCCTTCTCTAAGTATAGAAAGGCTTTGGCAATTCTAATTTTGCCAAGGCAGGGATAGAGGCCTGACCTCCAGTAACTGAAGGGGACTTTGTAATGGCTCCGGTCCCCCTGTTGTTGTTCAGTGAGGCATGAGGGCCATACCCGTCCCAATACACATGCTTTTTTATTCTTGCAGTGTTATAGAAGATACACATACACACACACACACACACACACAACTTATTAAATATTGTTTGTTTCCAGGGTCTTATATTTATATTCTCATTAAAAAATACATTTTGTTTCTCTTAAAATATAAAATGACTTCCCCACTCTATCTTATTTCTAGCCATTTTGTATCCTATTATGTCTATTTCTGGTGTACTCTGACATGATGTATATTGTCAATGGAGTACAACATGATAGCAGCCATTCTATCTTGGGAGGAGGAAATTTCACAAGAAGCTGGTCATTATTACTGGATTACTATGGCTGAGTTTTTTCCCAGGCTGGAGCAATATCCATACAAGCAGAACTGGCAGATAAAGTGGCAATACCTTAATAAAGTTTACATATTTGTTAGGTATACATTTTGAAGTTAAATAGAATTGTGATTTTCCTTTAACCTTAAGCTCACTTGAGTTGTGAAGAAAGAATTTCCATCTTTCCATAGATGGTGGAGACTTTCTGAAAGGACACACACACACACAAGGCTGACAGGATGAAACTTGGGACAGATTTGGAGAAATACACTTGAACCTGAAAGACTGTTATTTCATGGATATATCCAGTCATTAATCGTTTCCATTTTCTTGATAGCAATCAATGGACACCCGATCCCCACATTCTTGTTCTTCCAAGAATCATCTTATATTTGCATCTATTGATCTGCTCAAATGATCTCTCCCATAATTCTAAGAATAAGAAAACATAACATTTCATTCCAAAAATGTTGGTTATTGAGGGTATTTACTGGTGAGTTTGACAATCCTAAATAATTCTCTTGATTTTGCTAAGACATTTGTTGCCATAGACTAATATTCAATTTAGAAATAACTTTCTCTTCTTAAACACAACTGATAGTAAGGAAACTTCATATAGAGTCTGTGCTCCAAACATTTCATAGAATTCCTAAAATATATTTTGTTTTCCCTTTGAAGAACAACATTCCCAGGACCTTCCTCATCTGAAGGTCATTGAACTCTTTGTCTTTATTAAAGGATTAGCCCATACATTAGTCATTAGCAATTGGATATCTTTTAAATGTGCTTTGTTCTTATTAATCTGATTTTAACTGCCCTCTTTCCGATGTTTGAGGGATTCACAGTTCTAATGAATGTCTTCCATGCTAGTGTTGAAGAGTGGCGGCTTCTTATGCATTCTCCTTGTATGAACTCTCTTTATCATTTATCCTCTGATTATCAGCACTCTCATAAGTATCATTCCTGTGCACAAAATTAGCTCTTAAAGATAGCTTCCTCCTGCATACTCCACTTGTGAAATGATATGATGGTTTTTCTAGTCAACAAGCAGAAATGGCTTGATTTTAGGTTGAAGACCACAGGAGATTTTCAGGAGACAGTTTTACATGTTACAGCAAGCTACTCTCCACCCCCCCCCCAACAGAATGTCTGCTCGTTAATTTGTGTTCCTTTCTTGTTTTTGTATTTTTTGTTATGGACTTGCCTCTTAAAAGGTGTGCCTGCAACGATAACACGTAAACATTCTGCTGCTGTTGTCAGTGACTGTCCTCCTAGCCAAGCAACCATTATCTCAGGAGTTCAAATTTGCCCTCTTTCTAATAGATCATACCAGCTTGCCTTGTTGACAACTATATGCGCTCATGGTTGGATAGAGAGGACGACATGGCCCTCACCTGAATAGCATGACACTCCCTATCAACTGCTGTATGTAGTCTCTGGAAAGGACAAGAGTACATAAACTAGGGAAGACTAGGAGAGGGAATCTCATCATATGAGGCCATGGGGATGTGATAGACGCAGAAAGGCTTTTTAGATGAGGTTGGTTCAGGTGGAGGAACACCCCCCCCCATATCCAACCCTTTACCTGTGCTCTATAAGGAATCCCAATAAACACATTGGTTCTTCAAAGTGAATTTGGTGGAATTATGCCTTGCCTTGTTTTTTTTATTTTTTTCTTTGCTAGGACCTTATGAGATGAGCTAGATAGTGTTTATATCTCTCCCTGTGAGGAATTTTAGCAAAAGTGGTTTTGGTGGAGTAAAATTTTCTAAGCATGAGATCAACTAGCCATGTTCTACAAACTTCACCAAAATCCAAATGCTTGCATTTTCTGATTTCCTGATGACAGTCTGATGACTTTCCTGAGAACAAATCCATCCTATTATTGTCCTTCAGAAATTAAGTGCCAAACTTTTCTCTTCATAGACTTAGCTGTGTCTTCTTAATATTGTGTTCATTCCCTGTCCAGAGCACTCTGCCAGCCCTATTATTCATAGATAATTTATAAGATGGCTGGTTTGGCACTGTGGTATTGTCCAAAGGACACAGATGATACCACTAGACAACACAATCTGTTACTAACCATTTTATATCCTCATGCCATTGATCCAACACATTGGAAAGGAGTATCATTCAATTATTTGGAGTGACAAATTCCAAATACAAGTGGCAAATTTGTTGGCTTTCCCAAAGGGAAAGTAAAGAGAATTATATTTGGAATCAAGGAAATTTGTGATATTTCTCAAATGTGCTGGTAAATGGAATACATGAGCCTATACTGAAGGACTCATGTTGGGAAGGCTTTGAGGTTTGGGCAATGATCCCTGTGTATCTGACTGAAGGCACACAACACATGGAGTAAAGACTAATGAATGAATCAGAGTTAAATAACCATGATCGTAAATGTGAGTCATTGTTAACTGTAGCAATTTTCCCTTGTTTTAATCAGTCTTCCTTTCTTTCACCATTCTATGAAGAACAACAGCAGAAAATATTTTATTATGTTCTGGAAGGCAACTGATTTAGGTGAGCTCATTTCACGGTAGCTCAGACGTGGGCTCATGTAGGAACAATACATAGGGACAACAAAAACCATGTCAGGCATTGTCTAATGGCCTTTCTTTTATTTTCCCTATGTTCTAATTGACTGGTTTTGACAGATTACAAAATTGTAGTTGGTACCTTATGGCGTGCAACTGAGTTGAGTCAATGAGGAACCTGGGTTGGAAATAAGAGGAAGAGAGAACAGTAAAATTTAGGCTCCTTTCCTGTGTAATTGGAATGGCTTGACACTGTCCTACATATAAATTCATCATCCCAGTCATCTCTACTCAATAATAAATGTTTTGCTTCTAGGAATCATATTCTCTAATCATATATTTAGTTGTGCATTGAGTAGCAGCTAGAAACAGATGTCTGATGATCTTTGCATGCGTGTCAAAATTAAAATTATCTATGACATAATGTAAAACGTGCCACAAGGATCTGATATATATATATATATATATATAAATCAGAAACATATATATATATGTTTCTGATTTAGCTTCTAACTGGAAAATAATAAAGATTAATGAAGATTACCTGCTTCTATTGTTATCTGCTTCTATTTATTTACCGAATCAAGGATTTATCTACAAAATTAAAAAAAATTCAGATTTGATAACATGGATTTACTGAACCTTACAGAATTTTTAACTGTGATGTATAAATTATATTAGTTCCAATTTTTACATAAATGTGAACCAATGCTCAAATATCATATAAGTTTTCAAGCATATACAGTCAGTAGATAGTTGAATCATCATGAGCTAAGGTCCTATCATCCATGTGTTTTTAAAAGGATCCTTTATTTACATAATATGATTTTAATGTTTATTAGGTATATAACAGGAAATACATCAATAATAAAGTTGGCTTTGAATTATGGGTTAAGATATTCCATACTTGCAAAGAAAGTGCTACTAAACATCTTCAACTTTATTCAAACAATATTATTATTTCAAGAAAGCAACCTCAGACTTTCTTATGTCAGTGATCAATTGTTTATCAGTAGGAAGCTGCCAGGACATAATACTGTTAGGTTAAAGTCAAGATTTTCATGCTGCCTTAACTGATAGATCTTTGTAAACCGAAGGAATGCAAGCCAATTGCAAAATGGCAGCTGCAATTTAGTTGTTTCAATTAGATAAACAGAATTAGACTTCAAGATTTGGCTTTCCCTTAATAATGGAAGTTATTAGTTCATAACTAGAGGCATAGCTGTGAATTTAGAACACAATCAGGGGCATCAGTCAAGCATGACAAGAACAGTTCTCTTCACATATGTTCCATTTCAAAATGGAACATCCATAGCAGCTCACTGGAGCTCAAAATTACAGCCGAGAAGTGAGCAGTTTAACTACCTTCAAAAATCTATGTGAAGGAAAAAATACTGAAAAACTAGTTTCTTAACATTAACATGTGCAAATTATATTCATGAAAATATCTGATGCTTCTCAAAGTAAATAAGTATCTAGATATATATTTAGTATTTAAGAAAAGTAAAGTCATGCATTTTTGCAATATGAATTTATTTTAAGGTCAATTTCTTACAGAAAAAAATTAAACTAAGCTTGAGAGATTAAAAAAATGTGACAAGTCACACATTCATTATGAATGATGCAGGGGGCAAGAGAGATAATGAGGAAAGTGTCATTGTTTTGAAGTTTTAATTTGTATGATTTGTTTATTTGATTTAAAATGTTTTATTATATGTATTTTTTATTTATATGTATACATATACTGTATTCACAACATTTCTCCTTCCAGTGTCTCCTCCAGAGAATCCTATGTACCTCACTTTTCAAACTTATGCTATTCATATGTGTGTGTGTGTGTGTGTGTGTGTGTTTCTCCATGAGAATATAGGTATACACACAGGCCTGAAGGACACCTGGAGCTGGAGTTATAGGCAGTTAGGAGTCACCTGATGTGGATACTTAGAACTTCATAAATTAGTAAGTGCTCATAACTAATGACACATTTTTCCAATGACTCATATTTTTCAAAAAATATTTTTCATATGCTTTAATTTTTCACTGAATTAATTCTTTTCTTATAATGACCAGATTTTAACAGTACAGTCAAAGGTTTAAAAAAAAAGGAACTAGGGCATGTGATGTAAAATAGAAAAAAGAAAAGGGAAAAAAATTTGCAAGTACCCAAGGTAAGTATCATAGTTGCAGTATTGGGTTATGTCAGTGGTAGATGTGGTTCCAATTCATTTGAAGATATAAATAAAAGTTGAAACAAGGAAGAGTGACCCAGAGACCTTTTACTGACAGCCAGTAGAAATGAAGATAATTCTATGACTTGATATTTTGTAGCAGTCATGAAAGACTGTCATAATATTTGAAGAAAATAAATACCATCAAATTTAACTCAATTCTGCAGAAGGCATTCCCCTTGCCCTATGAATAATCCGATTAATCTAGATTCCAGAGTCCCGGTCATAATCTTGAGATACAGGCAGTGATTCTAAGGTTGCTAGCGCTTTGTAAATATCTAAGCATTATTATTAGAATTACTATATTTGTCTAGTTAAAATGCACATGAAGGACCAATGCTTTAAACACCTATATTAAAATGTTTTATGTCAGAATATAAAAAAATGTTTTATGTCCAAAATAAACAAATTAATTTAGTTCCTATTTGAACAGGGTTAGGCACTATCTACTTTCCCATGACACCTTTGATACAGTGAGATAAGTTCAGAGCCAGTGGCTTTAGATTATAGAAGAATGGACCCAGAAACCAAACTCTTTGACTGACATTGACTTTTATTTACTAGACATGTATATGAATTATTTTTGCCTTTCTTTTCTCAATCTAAATAGCATCTTCTAATTGTGATGTTAAAGAGTATCCCTCTAAAGTCTGACTGTCTCGTTATTGTCCAGCATCAATATTTTTCTTTTTAAACAGAAAATTCTGATTTATTTAATGGCAAGTGACACTAAGAAATCACAGTTTGACATGATTCATGCACATGGCTGTAAGAATCATCATTCTGCTCCAGCTGTGACACAATGATATCTGGTGCAGGCTAGACTTCAGTGACTTCCCCACCCTTCAGCCTTCTGCCTTTTACCACAGAAAGAACTCCTTCTCACTATCCTGAAGGTGCAGTAATTTGCTGAGGATGGAAATGTGCAGGTATTAGCATAAAGATTAGGAATCTCTATACCATATATGGAATAAGCAAAGGTTATCATTACAGTCGGACGTTGATTCATACTTTGAACTTTTAGATAAATGTTACTGAGAGGTGCAGATCTTCATGACCACTCTCTTGTGTGTGTGTGTGTGTGTGTGTATGTGTCTCTCTGTGTGTGTTCTGTTTATGATTTGTGTTGTGGTTTGAGACTGTATTTCACAGAGCTATCAATGACAAAGGACAACTTTTTTAAATTTTTAATTAATTATTTTATTTATACTTCAAATGTTGTCTCCCTTCCTGGTCTCCCCTCCTTATACCCCTGCCCACTTTGCCTCTAAGACATTCTCACCCACCCATTCACCCACTCTTAAATCACCCTTCTGAGGTAATAAGCTTCCACAGGACCAAGGGCCTTCCCTCCCTCTGATGTCAGATAATGCAATCCTCTGCTACAAGTGAAGCAGGAGCTATTGACATGACTTTGTATACTCTTTGGTTGGTGGTTTAGTACCTAGGAGCTCTATGGGGTCCGGTTAGTTAATATTCTTTTCTTTCTTAGGGGACTGTAATCCCCTGCAGCTCCTTCAGTCCTTCCCCTAACTCTTTCATTGGAGTTCACAGGCTCAGTCCAATAGTTGGCTGTGAGTATCTGCATGGGTCTTAGTCAGGTGCTGGCAGAGACTCCCAGAAGACAGACTCCAGTCTGCAAGCACTTCTTGGCATCAGCAACAGTGTTGGGGTTTGGTGTCTGCTCATGGGCTAGATCCCAAGGTGGGGTGGTCTCTGGATGGCTTTCCCTTCAGTTTCTGCTCATGTTTTTGTTCCTGAGTTCCCATGTATGTCCTTTTGGGTCTGTATTACATACTCAGGATATTCTAGTTCCATCAATTTGCCTACAAAATGCGTGAAGTTTTCGGGCCCTTTTTCTCTTTTTTTCTTTTTTTAAAAATTGTATAATTTCTTTATTTACAAATATTATCCATTTTTCCTGATTTTCCCTCAGGAAACCCACTATCCCATCCCTGCTCCCCCTGCTCCTATGAGGGTGCTCCCCAACACATTCACCCACTCTAGGCTCCCCACACTGGCATTTCCCTACATTGGGGCGTCAAGACTACACAGGACCACAGGCCTCTCTTCCCACTAATGCTTGACAAAACCATCCTCTACTTCATACACTGCTGGAGCCATGGATCCCTCCATGTGTACGCCTTGGTTGGTGGTTTAGTCCCTGGGAACCCGAGAGGGTCTAGTTGGTTGATATTGTTGTTCTTCCTATAGGGTTGCAAACCACTTAAGCACCTTCAGTCCTTTCTCTAACTCCTCTATTTGGGACTCTGTGCTCAGTCCAATGGTTGGCTGCAAGCATCTGCCTCATTATTTGTCGGGCTCTAGTAGAGCCTCTCAGGAGACAGCTATATCAGGCTCCTGGCAGCAAGCACTTCTTGGCATCTGCAATAGTGTCTGGGTTTGGTGTCTATGTATGGGATGGATCCCCAGATGGAGCAGTCTCTGGATGGTCTTTCCTTCAGTCTCTGCTCCACACTTTGTCTCTGTATTTCTTCCTGTGAGTATATTGTTTTCCCTTCTAAGTTGGACTTTGGTCTTCCTTCTTGTGCTTCATGTGGTCTGTGAATTGTATGCTGGGTGTTCTGAGCTTTGGGTTAATATCCACTTAGCAATGAATGCATTCCATGTGTGTTCTTTTGTAACTGGGTTAACTCACTCAGGATGATATTTTCTAGTTCCATCTATTTGCCTATGAATATTATGAAGTCCTTGTTTTTAATAGCTGAGTAGTACTCCACTGTATAAACGTACCACAGTTTCTGCATCCACTCCTTGGTTGAAGGACATCTGGGTATTATAACTAAGTCTGCTATTAACATAGTGGAGCATGTGTCCTTGTTATATGTTGGAGCATCTTTTGGGTACATGCCCAGTTATGATATTCAGATAGAATTATTTCTAATTTTTTCATTGATTTCCAGAATGGTTGTACCAGATTTCAATCCCGGCAGCAATGGAGAAGTGTTTCTCTTTTGCCACATCCTCTGCTGTCACCTTAGATTTTTATCGTAGGCATGTTGATTGGTGTAAGGAGGACTCTCAGGGTCGTTCTGATTTGCATCTTCCTGATAACTAAGGGTGTTGAACATTTCTTTAGGTGCTTCTCAGTCATTTGAGATTCCTCAGTTAAGAATTTTTTGTCCTTCCAAATGAATTTGTAAATTTCTCTTTCTATCTCTATGAAGAATTGAGTTGGAATTTTGATGGGGATTGCATTGAATCTGTAGATTGCTGTCTGCAAGATGGCCATTTTTATTATATTAATCCTGCCAATCCATGAGCATGGGAGATCTATCTATCTTCTGAAATCTTTGATTTCTTTTTTCAGAGACTTGAAGTTCTTGTCATACAGATATTTCACTAGCTTGGTTAAAATCACACTGAGGTATTTTATGTTATTTGTGACTATTGTGAAGGGTGTCATTTCCCTAATTTCTTTCTCAGCCTGTTTATCCTTTGAGTAGAGGAAGGCTACTGATTTGTTCGAGTTGATTTTATAAAGCCACTTTGTTGAAGTTGTTTATCAGGTTTGAGAGTTCTCTGGTGGAAGTTTTGGGGTTACTTAAATATACTATTATATCATCTGCAAATAGTGATATTTTGGCTTCTTCCTTTCCTATTTGTATCCCTTTGACTTCCTTTTGTTGCAAAAATTGCTCTGGTTAGGACTTCCAGTACTATATTGAATAGGTAGGGAGAGAGTGTGTAGCTTTGTCTAGTCCCTGATTTTAGTAGGATTGCTTCAAGTTTCTCTCCATTTGGTTTGATGTTGTCTACTGGCTTGCTGTATATTGCTTTTACTATGTTTAGGTATGGGTCTTGAATTCCTGATATTTCCAAGACATTTACCATGAAGGGATGTTGAATTTATCAAATGCTTTCTCAGCATCTAATGAGAGGATCATGTGGGTTTTTTTCCCCTTTGAGTTTGTTTATATAGTGGATTGCATTGATGGATTTCCAAATATTGAACCATCCCTGAATTCCTGAGATAAAACCTACTTGATCATGATGAATGAATGTTTTGATGTGTTCTTGGATATGGTTTGAGAGAATTTTATGGAGTACTTTTACATCTATATTCATAAGGGAAATTGGTCTGAAGTTTTCTTTCTTTGTTGTGTCTTTGTGTGGTTTAGGTATGAGTGCAATTGTGGTTTCATAGAACGAATTGGGTAGTGTTCCTTCCGTTTCTATTTTGTGGAATAGTTTGAAGAGTATTGGTATTAGGTCTTCCTTCCTTGAAGGTCTGATAGAATTCTGCACTAAAACCATCTCGTCCTGGGCTTTTCTTGGTGGGGAGACTTTTAATGACTGCTGCCATTTCTCTAGGTGTTAGGGAGCTGTTTAGATGATTTATCTGCTCCTGATTTATCTTTGGTACCTAGTATCTGTCTATGAAGTTGTACATTTCATCCAGATTTTCCAGCTTGTTGAGTATAGGCTTCTGTTGTAGGATCTGGTGATTTTCTGAATTTTCTCAGTTCCTCTTGATATGTCTCTCTGTTTTTATTAATTTGGATATTGTCTCTGTGCCCTCTGGTTAGTCTGGTTAAGGGTTTATCTATCTTGTTGATTTTCTGAAAGAACCAGCTCCTGGTTTTATTGATACTTTGTGTAGTTCTTGTTGTTTCTGCTTGGTTGATTTCAGCCCCAAGTTTAATTATTTCTTGCCATCTACTCCTCTTGGGTGCATTTGCTTCTTTTTGTTCTAGTTCTTTCAGGTGTATTGTCAAGTTTCTACTCTATGCTCCCTCCAGTGTCTTTTGGTAGGCATTTAGAGCTATTAGTTTTTGTCTTAGCACTGCTTTCATTGTGTCCCATAATTTTTCGTATGAAGAGCCTTCATTTTCATTAAATTCTAAAAAGTTTTTAATTTCAGCTATTAGAAACAATGAATTCATGAAATACTTAGGCAAATGGGTGGAACTAGAAAATATCATCCTGAATGAGGTAACCCAGTCACAAAAAACACACATGGTATGCACTCACTGATAATTGGATATTAGTCAAAAAGCTGGCAATACCCAAGATATAACTCTCAGAACACATGAAGCTCATAAAGAAGAAAGACCAAAGTGTGGGTGCTTCAGTCCTTAGAAGGAGTATCAAAATACTCATGGGAACAAATATGAAGACAAAGTGTGGGACAGAAACTGAAGGAGGAGTGGTCTTGAGACTGTTCCACCTGGGTATCCCTTCCATGTGCAGTCACCAAAGTTAGACACTGATGTGGATGCCAGGAAGTGCATGCTGACAGGAGCCTGATATATCTGTCTCCTTATTGGTCTGCCAGAGCCTGACATATGCAGAAGTGGATGCTCACAGCTAACCATTGAACTGATCATGCGGTCCTAATGGAGGAGTTAGAGAGAAACTGAAGGAGCTGAAAAGGTTTGAGGCCACATGGGGAGAGCAACAATACCAACCAACCAGAGCTCCCAGGGTCTAAACCATCAGCCTGGGAGCACATAGGGAGGGACACATGGCTCCAGCTGTATATGTAGGGGAGGATAGCCTTGGGGCATAGGTGGGAGAGGAGGTCCTTGGTCCTGTGAAGGCTGGATGCCCCAGTGTGGGGGAATTTGAGGGCAAGGAGGTAGGAGTAGGTGGGTAGGTGGGGTCACATCCTCATAGAAGCAGGAGGAGGGTGGATGAGATAGGGGGTTTCTGGGGGAAAATGTGTAAAGGGAATAACATCTGAAATGTAAGTAAAAAAAAATATATATATATATATACATATATATATCACACATACATACATACATACATACATACATACATACATATATTACAAAAAGTTTTTTTTTTGTTTAGTACTGTAGATGACAACTTTTTAAGGCTAGGTTTGTTTTGTTGTTCCCAGTGGGTTACATAGTGCAAGTATCTGGTCAAAAGTGTCTGAGTAATCCTCCTGTTTCCAACTCTGTCTCATTATAGAATAGAAGTGTTGGAATGATAACTGTGTACCAGAGCATCTGGACTGTTATTTGGGTCCCAGGGTTTGAATCCAAGTCACCAAGATATCTTGACATGCAGTTTTCTTGTTGTTCTTATTTTTTTCCTGAGGTAGACATCTTGTAAGTGCCACAAATTTTAAAAAAATACAATCTGATGTATTTTCAAGATTGTATTTATTCACTTAGCCACACCCTTATTGATATAAAGACTATTTTAAGCTCCTCAAGATGTTTCTTTTCATAGATAGGTCAACCAATTGAAAATGAAGTCACTCTGTAAAATATTTTTCTCACAGGAGACTTTTACTGTGTTATAACTAATGATAAATGGAATTGCAGAGTGTATGCACTTCCAGATTTGGATTCTGTCATTCAGTGTATGTTTAACAGATATATCTTTTAGCATACAATTCCAAAGGTTGCATTATTCATAGAATATGTGCAAAAAGAAATAGCAGAGGGTGGTGTTCTGTATCTATCTTCTGAGAAGTATATCACTAAAGCACTTCCTGAGGTAGACAGTGATGCTCCAGCCAATTTGTCTTCCTTCACCAGATCTGTAGCAGTCTTTCATACTTAAGAGGCAGGGCTTGTGGTGTTTTTTCTCTTCTATATTTAGCATCTACATTTGTTAATCTGGCTCTTTATTATTTGTCTCTCAGTGATAATCTTTGTATTCTGAGGACATCCTTTATCCAGATGATTAAAACAACTTCACTACGATTAATAACATACATGAAATGAAGTAGCGTGTAGTAATATAATGGGATTGTACCTAACATTTTACAAAATGAGCATGTTAAATAATAGCGTATGTTAAATAATAATAAGTTTAGATATATATATGGGTATTAACTCTTCAAGGATCGTTTTAAACACCATGAAAATGAATTACTTTTGTATTTTCCCTTTACAAGAGTAAACAGAATTACTAAAATATATATGTCACATGTTCTCTTAATTAAAAGAACGTGATAATATGATTTAAGATGATTAACATTAATGAATAATTTTCAAATTAACAGTATTTGAGAAATTTAAAAACTGACTGAAATTGGTATATAGTGTCTTAGAGTTTGTATTGATATCCAGTGCTACTTAGATTCATAAATGATACATTTTAAAAATATATTACTCTTCAATGTTATCTAGTTCTGAATCTATAGATCTTTATATTCTTAGAATAGAAAGACATTAGAAGAACAAAGAAACCTAGTAATATTAATGATAAAAATTCTTTTTTTTTTTTTTTTACATTTTTACTATGTATTGATTATATTATACCTGAAGGCTTCAGGAAAATGAAAGGTCACTCTTCTGAATAAGGTCAGAAGGTCATAAAAATTCTTAGTATTTTGTTTTTCAAACTGAATAATTTTGCTATACAAAGAAACACAATTTAGTTTAAAAGATTGTGTTATGCGCTGGAGAAATGGCTTAGCTGTTATTAGCTCTCACTATTCTTCCAGAATACCTGAGTTCAATTCCCAGCATGTCCATTTGTAACTTCAGTTGAAAAAAATCTCTTGTTCTTTTCTAGGCTCTACAGACACTAGGCACACATGTGTTATCCAGGCATAGGTGCAGGTAAAACACACATATACATGTGGAATAAAATAAAAGACATCTTAGGACACGTTGAGACTACTAATTTTAATTCTTCTTACTCTGAAGATAGCAAAGCCTCAATAGTAGTTTAGAAGTTTGTAGTTTTCATTTTCACTCTCCAAATACATTGTCTCCAGAGTTAATTAATTAGCTGATTGGCATCTCCTTGAAAACTGCATGCAGATAATTTAATAATAATATGCAGTCCCTTAATTTTCCTGTCTTTAGACAAAAAAGTTTTAGTATTTATAAATTTTATATTGTCTACCTTCTATTCCTACATTTATTTTTTATTGATTTATTATTTAATTGAGTTCCAACTGTGTAGCCCTGGCTTGCTTAGAATTTCTTATATAAAATAAACTGGCCCAGAAATTTATTTCTACATTTTTAAATACCAACACTTTTCCATATAACAAGAACATCAAATTATAGTTAGTCCTTAGCTAATGCTACTTTTAACATTTTAATGTTAAAATGTCTATTGGCAATATGTATATTATATATATAATTTCTTTTGACTAACTGGTTATCCAATCATGTTCTATCTGTCAAAATTTGGAATTGTGATACTAAAATGTCATTTTTTTTATTCATAAGATGTCTGAAAGTGTTAGCTCAACATCCCCAGAAAGAGAAGATGCTTAAATAAGAATATAAATCACCCGCATGAGAGTGCACAAGTTTAAATTGGTTCCCATTTTTTTATAGGAAGTTGTCCATCAATTCTCATTCTAGCACAAGTACCATAACTCATGGTAGGGTGGCTGGTACATTGAGACATTTCTCTAAATGCAAGTTTAGACAATTCTGATTTAGGACCAACTTGTGTGTAGTTCAGTATTTGTGAACCACTTAGTTTCACAAGAAATAGTCAACTGATATGCCCACCACAGTGACACCTACATAGGCAATGTAATACATAAGCAAAATCTCCACCATTTTAAGACATTATAATACAAGTTTACTCATGGATAGGGGCATTTGAATATTACAACATCTTACATATCACAAAATAAGGCCTTTTGCATAAATGTTTAACTATCTAAAATTCTCTTGAGTGCCTCAAGTGCTCTAATAGTCCATACTCTATAATTCCTACATCTGTTATCTCTTACTAGATAATCTTAACTCCTGTTAAATTTAATACTCTTTCCCTTATCTTTTTTTCAGTTTCTATATCCATACACTACTAGACTTTATTTGCATGAAAATCCCTTTTTCATCAGCCATATAAAACTGATGTGATTTATATGTCTTCATACTTTGGAGATTTTGAACCTGGGACTATGAGTTATTAGTCCTAATGAGGAAGACTCTCAAACTCTTCAGTATCCAGCTTAAAGTAGTGGCTGGGTACCAGGCCTGCACAGGTGGAAGAGGAAGCAATTTTTGAGACTTAGTGAGTTGGCATTTAGGAGATGAAATTATCCTTGGAGATGAGAAGAATCTTGGAAAATAATATTTATTTTTAGAGTTTTTTGCTAGATGAATATACTTATCTATGTTTCTATCTATATATCTATATCTATCTATCTATCTCTACATCTCTCTCTTTCATTCTCTCTCTCCACCTCCTCTCTCTCCATATATATATATATATATATATATATATATATATATATATATATAATTTTTGCTAGATGGTTAAGTGTTCAGAATAATTCATATTACTGAATTTCTACTTGGTCATATAGAAATAGAATTAATATGATGAGTAAACTAAGTTTGTATAATATATTCTATTTCATGATTCAAATAGATCACAGAATCATATAATTATAAAATTTGTTAGATGATGGAAATCTAATGTACAAATTTGTGTATTGAAAGCACATGATAAAAAGAGTATTAAGAAGTTTACAACTAAAACACTGACACTGCATTATTTATTATGTTCAATAATTTTAATTGTGTGATTATGCAATGTGTGCTTGTCACATATGCCACTGCACTTGTGGAGGTCAGAGGAAAACTTTCAGACTTTGTTCTGACCTTCTACTCTGAGTCTGGGGATCACACTCAGGTTAGAAGGCTAGCACGACACTTTTATCCATGCAGACATCTCATCAGCCCCCAAACAATGAGTTCAATGGATCAGAAATCAACAAATACTTTAATTTATGCTACAGTGCTCTTCTGGGTAAATATTAGCAGTTAAGAATTCTGTGCTCTTGGGGAGATCCTATATATTAGCCTGAACAACTTCAGCAAAAGTCTGTAATCAGATGATTTTGTGACTAAGCTTTTGTATCATGAAGACACCGGAGAATGAATCTCATTCCATCCAACCTCTGCTACAAATGTTGTTATTCAGTCTACATGATCACAGAGATATTATTATAATAGAGTTCTTACATGTTTAGTCACAGACCATATCCTGCCCAACATTCCTGTCATTTTGATAATGAAGTCCTCACTGGTTATTCTTATGTGTATGGTATCCTGAGCCTCAATACCTAAGACAAGTTCCCCACCAGACTCCTTCAATATTTTCCATTGGGCTTAATAAAACTTTAACTTTCAAATTTCAAATTTAGTAGTCATTTAAAAAGATCGTACTATTTAATGGAAACCAAGAAATTAACGAATCTTGAATTTCTTCATTAGGAAAAGCACAGGTCATAAAATCTCCAATAGTATATTATTCATGGTTGAGTGATAAAATTACTTTTGTCTTTCACTAAAAAATTCTCTGGCATAATTTTTGTTTATTTTATGTAAAAATGTTCTATTTTTATTGCATTTTTAGGATGGGTTTGTAGATAAGTGCATTTACTTCCTATTGATATTAGTACTTAATTGAACTGTTCACTACTTTAACTGCTTCAGGCCAGATACACTGTTAAATGGCATGCAGAACCCTCTCCCTTGCACAAAGTCTACTTGGATAGCTTTGTTTCCAAGTCAAAAGTACAGAGCATCCATTTAAATTTGACATTCAGGTGATAAAGATTTTCTGAATATTGTGTCAGCATCCTCACATTCTCCCCAACTAAATTGTTTAAAATAAAGTTAAAAATTATCTTCATGCTCTTAACTAGACATCCATAAGTTAATGCAAGTATTATTTTTAAAGATCCTGACTATTTCTATCATAGTCAAGAAATATATAAACAACATAAATTTATTACTGCAAATTTATCTGTGCGTATCTCTTTTAATGTTATTTAACATTGAATTTCTGAAAAAGAATCCTGTATCCATCTTATTTATTAATGTCTTTTGTAGTCCTAGAGCCTGGTATGTGTCTGTTGGATTGAAAATTGCTTATTCCTACTGAATAAAACATAACTTCTCAGTGTCTCCTATGCAGAAAAGTAATTCAATCTAAGGAAGATACTTTTTGAACACAATGGGCCATAACTCAAAGGTATATTAATTTTGGTCTGAATTTTTTATGGTTTTAGTTCTATTTATGTCAGGAATCTTTTCTGTATTCAGTCTTTAAGCATGTATTGTATAAACATTTCAGGTACCTACATAAGACATAGGAGTAAATCAATGTCACTTTACCTGTCTCTAAAAATGAATTCACAGATTTCTTTACTACTCACTGGCCTATTGTTAGATGAGCTGACACCAAAAGATAAGATGCAGAATTTGAATACCTGTGGCACTTATAATTAACCTTTCTGGAACTGAGCAAACTTCATTCAGCTCAACTTCACAGATCCTACTTTGTTGAATTCTTTCACACAGAATTTCAGAATGAGTAAGATAGTTTTCTTTGTGAGGCACTTGTAAATACTAAATTAACTAACTGCTTAGAAAAAGTCTAGTGTTTTTCTCCCTTTGAAGCAGTAAAGGAGACCAATAACACTTTTCCCAAATATAGATCAAATATTAATTTTTAAGAACCGAGTACAATTTTGTAAGTACATATGGATGTATGACCTATGGATTATTGCCAAATAAATATAATATAATGCACATATATTAATTACTATGTGCATGTCTAGAAAAATAAGATTATTTTGGCCAATGATAGTAGGTGTTAAAAGAATTTTATATTAAATATATGGTATTTGAAGTAGAATGTATATCAACAATATATAAGAGGGAGTTGTGAACTATTGCTTATTACACTTCTATCTGGTAAAGGGGTGTTTCTTGAGTCACTAAAATTTCTACTTTTCATTCTGTTGAGACACAAGCAGAGCTCTTCTGATAGAGTAGGACTCATATTCAGCCAAGCAGTTTAATTGCTGGATTTTTCATATGTACAGAAAAAATAAAATCTCTTTCCCAGAAGGCTGCTTCGCCCTCTTTACTCTTGTAATCAGCTTTATTCTATATTTATACAAATGAAGGTCATAAGAATGTTTATGAGTTTTATTTGATTTAAAAAAATTCTATATGATAAAACATATGAATCATTTCTCTCTTCTTTTAGTAAAATTTAAAAATTGTTATCTATATACAAATAATAAAGTTTTGCTTTAAAGGTAGCTTTTTTTTTTTTTTTACTTTTAAGCGAAGAAATCTTAAGACACACCCAAGGCATGTTTGAAATACCTATCAGGTAATAAATTCAAACGTTCGGAAAACAGTCTCTTTCAAACTCACTAATGAAGAGATGGTGACTCTACAGGACTCCCCATGCTTTATTTCCAGGATCTTCTTACATAAAAGCACAAAAAAATCAAACAAATCTCAAAAGTCTCATAGCAATAAAAATCTAGAAGGCCAGAAACCCAAACCAGTGGTACCTATGAAACCATTATAACTGAACTCAGAGATGTTTAACTACAGTTTTCAAATTATAAAATAGACCTAACAAATGCTAATTTCCTTTTTGTTCATTGAAATTCATGTTCCTACCCATAGCTGAATTTATTATTTAATCATTTCTTTGTACATTTTGATAGTATCTTTGACCCAAGGAATAAGGATTCTATTTCCTAGGTACTGTTTTTGTGATGAATACCTTAACTTTGTCATGTGTATCAGCTTTAACAGTCCAACTCAGTTCCAGTTTGAGAATTCCAGAGAATCAAGGAACATTACTTGTATACAGAGATTTAGATTATCAAATGCTTTTATCATGAGAAAGACAATAATCAATAATGGGTCTTAATGATGATATAATATTATCCCATGAAGCAATACCAATACTGCCCTCAAACTATAATAAAATGTAAAACTAGTCATTAATAATCATACTTCAGTCTTTAGAAATTATGCATTATAATCTTAGGATAAATGCACTGAAGTTTGCAACTGTCATATTGTTGTGTCCTCTCTTTAACTGTGTGTGGGTTGATTGTCATTTCCACTTTATCAGTTAGATCACAGACTGACACATCTAAATTATATAGCTAATTTTGCATTTCTATTAGTCACACTCAAAGAAAATTAATTCGTGCTATTGTGGAAATCTTTAGTCCAAGATAATGCTTTTTTGTGGGAAGATAGGAAAATAATTCTAAGTTATGTTACAAAGCTAGCTAAACTGTATAATATATTATCTGTGTATACTTTCTTCAAAACTTTAATTGACATACATTCATTCTACACAGAGAAAGTTGGTTAAAGATATTTCTTTTAAGTATGTGATATATTTGATGATGTTCATCTCCTGTGACATCTTTTGAGTCCGTTTCCAATAGTTTCCTTCCTCCCCCGGTCTTCTTTATTTTCACAATATATACGATTATATATGCCTATATCCAGTCTAGGATCACATTTGTCTGTGTCTGGTTTATATCTGCTAACACAATGACCTTTAATTACAATCATATTTTTCAGCCAATAGAATAATTTCATTCATCTTTATGGCTGAATAAACTACATTGTATACATACTCCACATTTTCTTTATCCATTTATCTGTTGATGGATTCCTAGACTGATTTAATATCTTGGCTGCTGTGAATATTACTGAAATAAATATTGACATGCAAGCATCTCTGTAGAATCCAGACTTAGGGTCACTTTAGTATATAGCCAGGACTTATTTTCCTGAGAATCTCTATGCTGATTTCCATGTATTATAAGCAATTACATTTCAAACAGCATTATATGTAAAAGATGTCTTTTTGATGGTCATTTCTATCATTTTTGATTGTTTATTTTTAAAAACAGGAAATCTGACTTAAATAAGAATAAAAATGAAGTTTGTTGCATTTATCTGATGAATAGAGAGTTTGAATATTTTATAGAGAACTGTTTTGGCTATGGAATTCTGCTGTGAGGTGTTAGAAATTTCAATAAAGGTATAAGGAAAAGAGAAAAACAAAATCTTAAGATAAAAGAAACAGATAAATAATTGTAAATATGCATAAAATAATAGTTGTGTAAGAGTGAAATTGTCTTTTGAGAAAAAAAACTAAAATTTTTTAACTTACACTGAGAAGTATCAACAAAAACTAAAACAAAAACAAAGATGACATCTACCTGTAAAACAACATAAATTGAAAGGATAATGACAAGAGAGTTCATACACACTATCAGAACAATATAGGGGGCTTATGTACAACATTTGTTCTTTAATAGAATACAGTACATGAGAATTGGAAGACCAAAACTACATGAACAAACTAACTTGGAATGGAAGTCTAAGTAGCACTATATTTACTAAAAATATTGAGTTGATAGTTGGAAACATCTAGCATTTCAATTCTAGGCAGATATCACTATACTGCAGCAATCAATCCTACAAAATAGCAAGATTAACTTCAGAGTATTAATAGAATTATTAATAAACAATAAATAGAAGTATTAATAGAAAACAAAATTGGATGGTACACTATTGAACTTATTTATAAATCCTTAATTGCAATAGTACTGACATGAAAAACACAGTTATCTTTACTAAAAAATCCTGGAGAGCAACATGCATCTCAGCTAGAGAAAAGTAGTCCACTGACCTTGTCTTCATCTCCTCCTCCTCATCCTGCATCATCATTGTCACCATCATCCATCACCATCATCCTCCATATTGCATCTTCCTCATCCTCCTCATCTGGATCCTTTCTCACCTCCTCCTTCTACACAAATGAATCACTTCAAGATTTAATTTATTTAATGTATAGATAATTTTTCAGCTTTCAAAATTTAATTAATTAATTTTGAAGAGTAAAATAATAATCACATAAAATTAATGCATGATCATCTTAAAAGATATGAAATTTGGCAAATTTCAAATTATATATGTCATAAAAACATCTTCACTCCCAAACAATAGATAGTAACACTGAGCACAATAAAAGAAATTATGAGAAACTTACAGCTTAGAATATACTAAATTCTCAAGGACAGAGTATGCCTTAAAAACAAGGTAAAAATGTCTGTCTTGCCAGTTTCTTTTGAATGAACATTCTTAAAAACAAAATGAGGAGCTTAAGTAAAATTTTTATCTATCTATCTATCTATCTATCTATCTATCTATCTATCTATCTATCTATCTATCTATATCATCTACAATCTCCATATTACACACACACATACACAAACACATATATATACATACATAATCATACATACATATTTTTGTATACAGAAGAAAAGAGCATGTTATTCAGATATGTTTCATTATTAAAGGCATTCAAAGTCAGTATTAGTTTTACAGCAAAATGTCACAGTTACATGAAAATAAAGTTGTCTGTAATCCAGTAATAAAAGATTATCTTTGGATATTACAATTCTGGAATGTTGAAAATTAAGAAATAAATTTTCATTCTATAAAATCTCCAGTCTATAGTATTTTGTTAAGACAGCCCATGCAGTATAATGTGAGTTTCACACTGAACAGAAATGGAAGTTGTTTGGGAACAGAATAATGGATGGAGGTGTTAAAGGGTTTGAGGTGCATTCTGGTAAATGTTAATTACGATATAAAAGGGCTAGCTCAAGTTGTTCTAGGGTTTGAGAAATTTGGATCAAGAAAAGTAAGATGCTGACAATCTGACACTGAACATTTAAGTAGTAGAACATGAGCATATGATGGAAGTTTAAATCTGGGTCTAGAAATACAAGCAAAACCATGTTGATGACAGATTAGCAAATATAAACAGTAACCATAAAGGGTGCTTGCCTTTGTGGAACAAGGAATAACTGTGGGTAAGGTGTACATGCTGTATTTTTCTCTGGTGATTCAGCTCTGAAGGATGTAAAAGAATTGCAAGCTATGGACACAAGGAAGGTTGTAGAAGAAGACCAAAGGCCAAGGTTAGAGTTTGAGGTGAAACTGAGCTGAAGCTGGCGTACACTGATAAGTCAGGACAGTGAGAGGTCAGATCCCTAAGACACAGTTGTCCTCAACCTTCCTAATGCTGTAATCCTTCACTATTACAGTTCCTCATGCTATGATCCAACAATAAAATGATTTTGTTTCGACTTTATAATTAGAATCTCATTACCGTTATGAATTGAATGTAAATATCTAAAAACGGGGCTTGTAACCCACAAGTTAAGAACCACTGCCTTAGACCCTTCTTGACAATGGTGGCATAAATTTTACTCTCATATAATTGAAATCAAAAGAAATGATTAATGCTAAAGATATGTGTTTCGCTCACTTTAAAGGTAGAAAAATGAGAAGAGGAAAAAAGAAGGACAGGAAAAATGAAGGGAGGGAGGAAGCAAATGAATGAGAAAATGGTAGGTTAAGGTATGTAAGACTTTAAGTAGCTGCAGTAAAACCTTGAGTTTCAGCCAGCAATTGATCAATGCAGAGGCAGATGCTTTGAGCCAAACATCAGACTGAATTCAGGGAACCTGGTAGGGAGCTGACAGAAGGACTGGAGGAGCAGAGAGGTTTGCAGCACCATTGGAAGAACAACGTAGGCTGTCCTGACTACCCAGTTTTCCCAGAGACTAGACCACCAACCAAGGAGTGCACCTAAAGGGACCTTTGGCTCTAGATACATATGTAGAAGAGGATAGCCTTGCTAACAGCAACGAGAGGGGAGGCCTTTGGTCTCCAGGAGATTTGATGCCCCAGAGTAGGGGGGATGCAGGAATAGTGGGGCAGGAGAGTGTGGGTGGGTGGGGGAGCACTCTCATACAGGCAAAAGGGAGGGGGAAGGCAGACGTGGGACACGGAGGTGGCGGAGAGGTGACCAGGAAGTGGGATACCACATGAGATGTAAATGAATGGAATGATTAATAAAAATTAAAAAAAAACTTGAAATCTAACTGCCGCACAGAAAACAGAATATAGCATAATCAATGGAAAATGCCAGAAGTATTAGCCCTAAAAATGGGAAAGAACATTGAACAGACCTAGGGTGTTGTGGTATAAAAGATTAAATTAAAGTCCATTTTAAAAATGAGTTTACAGAACTTGCCAAAAAATTGAGATGAAGGACAGATGAGAGCACAGAATATTGAATCATTGGAAGCTTAGCTGTTTGTCTAGAAAACTTAACTGATTCTTCATCATTTTTAATTCCTAATCTGGAATACAGATTTAAGTACTGTGATACATGTCTTTAATTTTTCTGGAATTAATGGTCTAGTATCATACAAACTTAAGATAAAAATCACCATTTCATACCTAAACTTTCAAACTTATTTGCTAACCATGCAAAAATTTATTCTTGATTTTAAGTCAGATATTCTACTAGTGAGTGAATATTCACCTTGTCAAATTTACATGAAGTGTAAACATGAACTGCATAATGACATACCTGAAAATTTGATTCTGAGCTTATTTCCCAATTATGTGAACCTTTCTTGGACCTGTATCTGTCCACACCAATAAAAATTAATTGAGATTCTGTCTGGAGTGTCCAAATCGTTCTTCAAATGGCTTTTTACATCATTATAAATCTATCTTCTCTTCTTAGTAACCGAATATTACTACAGATTCCTAATCTAGAAACCCTTTTTCCTCCTAAACTTTAGCTTTCCGTTTCTTTTTTCTTTTTTAATAGTCTATAAAGTGTTTTCTTTTAGGTAGACTTGGCTGTCTTGGATCTCATTCTATAGACCAGGTTGACCTCTGAACTCACAGAGATCCACTTGCCTCTTCTTCCAGAGTGCTGTAACTAAAAGCATGTACCATGTTCAGCTTTCTTAAGATTTCTTGACTGTTATATATTTTATAGATTTGAAACTCTTGTACCCAGAGGTCATGTGCTTGCTTTCTCTTTCTCCCTCCCTCTCTCTCTCCCTCTCTTTCTTTGTGTGTGTGTGTGTATGTGTGTAAAATTATAGTACTTATGTATGAAGAAGGTAAAAGTTAGCTCAGTCTATAGTTTTCTCATAGATTTTCTGCTAAATTGCAATTTTGAAATAGTTTGGTGTAAGGAGGTAAGCACTGCTACTCACATTTGAAAGTGAGCAGTGTACTCGAAGCAAGTTTATTGAGATAATATGTTGTATACATTTTGCAATCTGAAATGATGCACATATTTATTTAACTGTGTAGAAACTTTCAGAACAGAGATATAATGGGATTACCACCAATGCTTGTATGTATTTTTTATTCATTCTTACTGGGTGTCCTCATACCCTGTTTGATAAGCCTAAGTAAAATTTATTTTTTTAATTTTTTTATTAGTTGTTTTATTTATTTACATTTCAAATGTAATCTCCATTCCCAGTTTCCCCTCCTCAAAGGCCCTATCCCATCCTCCCTCCCCTGCTTCTATGAGGGTGTTTCCTTACCCATCCACACACCCCCACCTCCCTGTCCTGGCATTTCCCTATACTGGGGCACCAAGCCTTCACAGACCAAGGCCTCCCTTCCCATAGATGCCAGATAAGGCTATCCTCTGCTACATATACAGCAGGAGCCATGGGTCCCTCCATGTGAACTCTTAGGTTGGTGGTTTAGTCCTTGGGAACTCTGGGGTGGGGAGGTTGATTGGTTGATATTGTTGTTCTTCCTATGGGATTGTAAACCCCTTCAGCTCCTTCAGTCCTTTGACTCCTCCATTGGGGTGCCCTTGCTCATTTTGATGGTTGGTTGCGAGCATCCACATCTGTATTGGTCAGACACTGGCAGAACCTCTCAGGAGACAAACATATCAGGCTCCAGACAGCAAGCACTTCTTGGCATCAGCAATAGTGTTTTGGTTTGGTGTCTGCATATGGGATGGATCCCTTGGTGGGGCAGTCTCTGGATGGCCTTTCCTTCAGTCTCTGCTCTACCCTTTGTCCCTGTATTTCTTTTAGACAGGAGCAATTCTAGGTTAATATTTTTGAGATGGGTGGGTGGCTCCATTCATCAACCGGGGACCATACCTAACCTCTGGATATGGTCTCTACAGGTTTTCTCTCCCTTTTGTGGAGTATTTCATCTAATGTCATCCCCATTGGGTATATAGATTGAAATACTATTACGAGTTCCTGACAACTCTTGTCATATATTTTGAGAAAATGCTTATCCATTCTGTTTTTCTGAAGGCTAGCAATGAGATTATCCTATTATACCTTTCACTGAACATCAGAATTTATATTTTACTTATTTATTTTTGTTTTTTTTTTTTTGTTTTTTTGAGACAGGATTTCTCTGTGTAGCCCTGACTGTCCTGGAACTCACTCTTTAGATCAGGCTGACCTCGAACTTAGAAATCCACCTGCCTCTGCAGAATTCATATTTTAGAATGGAATCAAGAAAATCTTGTTCTGCTCTATACTGTCTGTATGCTTTCACAAAAGGAAAACATCTTGTTTTTATTTTTATGTGAAATATATCAGAGGGATTTTCTCAAAACTGATCATAGACTCGAAATCTTATGTACTGTGACACAATCTTTAAATGATTAATTATTTCAAAAACAGTGCTCAAATGATCTTTGTGCTAAAGAATAAAGCATATTAACTTTGGCTCATTAGTTGTTTTTATTATGTATGAAATATATTTGACATTTGTGCTTATTTATGTATGAGATCAAGCATGAAGATAAAATTAACTCTGAAGGTGAATATGGATTTCTTTTGTGTGAGAAAGGAAGTAGATAAAATGAGTTGGTGTATGGTGCATATCAATTAGTAAAATTTATGCTGACTTTGATGTTTATTGAGGAAATTTTTCTATTAGATTTCAGTTAGTGTGGAAAATTGGACCTTGCTATGCTCTCTATAGAACCCAAGCTCCAGACAGGCGTATGGACATCTCCATCTGTCAAATATCATGCTCTTTGGTTTGGAACATATTCCTTGCTTTGGAGCATTATGTTTGAACAGATGGAGTGGCCTGTTTGTAGATAAAATTAACAATGCATTTCTGTATATATTAGTGCGTTCTAGTTTTCATAATTTTTTTCCCTTGTGGTATTTAAAACACAAATTAGATGTGTTGTCTAAAAGAGAGGGTTTGAAAATGCTGAGCTCAGGAAACTCAAAATAGCTCTGCTGAAAATGCAGTGAACATTAAAGGTTTCAGAAAGAGAGTCCATGAATAGTATCTCTTGAATGCTCTAAATATAATGAACAGCAACAATTTTGGGTTTATAATTTCTGAAATCGTGTAAACTACAGAATCACTACAGTTCACAGTAGTATGTTTTTATTTTTTATTATTAAAAGCCATCCTCACATATTATTCCTTGTCTGTCCTCTAAGGAAAGAAATCTAATTCTATTGTAAATCTCCTAATTCCATTTAGTAGAAATAGATGGCACTGAGTACTTCAAAAGGAAAAGCATCAAGCCCATGAACTAAACATAAAGAGAAAATAAGCAATTTAACAATGACTCTACTGTTAATTCATGTTTTCTTACAGACACATAGCACACATATACAATAAAATACAAATATTGCATATATGTATAATACAAGGATACAAATATATTCTCAGTAAAATTTTATTATAGTTGATATTCTATTTTCTTTCTGAAGAAAACTGTTTACCTAAGTATGGTTCCTCAACAGGTTGCAAGATTTTTCCTAGCCTGTATATTTAAAGAAAATGTACACAACATCTAGGCATTATTATTGTTGTTTTTGTTGTTGTTGTTATTTTCTAGAGGAGTTGAAATTATTTAACTAATTGTATACCTTTAACAATAATAAGAAAGCTTCTTTTAGAATCAATGGGAGAAGAGACCCTTGGTCCGGTGAAGGCTCAAAATACCCCAGTGTAGGCAAATGCCAGGGTGGTGAGGTGAGAGTTTTTGTGTGGGAGGAGGAACACCCTCATAGAAGCAGGGGGACGGGGATGGGATGGGGGTTTGCTGAGGGGAAACTGGGAAAGGGGATAACATTTGAAATGTAAATAAATAAAATATCCAATAAAAAAGAACCATCTTTGGATGTGATGGATGTTTCAGAGTACTGTGTTTTGCTGCACAAGTCCCGAAAATTTAGTTAGAAATACTTGCAAGTCTAATTGTGACCTAATTGTGTTGCTGGGACTTAGGAAGCTTACAATGTTTAGTATCTTACTCTGTTGATACTGAAAGACCATGTTTGGCATATACACAGTTGTAGTCTTCTCAATGTATTGCTTTAAAGGACACAGAGCATTATAGAAATGTTATCTCTGAAGTAAATTTCATGAGATGTGAGAAGTATCTCTGTCATAGACTTTGTTGTGTTGTGTGGCTCAGGAGAAAGTTTCTTAACTGTCTTTTCTACCAGTTTATCTGCATACAAAATACTACAACTACCTCACTAAGCTTACAAGTTTTTAAGAGTTTGAATAGACTGTTATAAGTTGTGGCACAATATTTTTGTCTTTCAGTAAATACTATAAAATAAGAATTACATGTTTATTTGTCACCTACTGAGGATTCAAATGTCAGTTATTATTATTGTCACTACTTGTAAACAAACAGGTGTGTGAACCCTCATTGAACACATGTATTCTTTCTATCATAGCATGTTGTTGGCCTCCTTTTCCTATCTCTAATAAAGCTGCACTCCTTCTTCAAAGCTCTCAAACTTCAAGCTGAATTAATTACCATTTTATGAATATTATATCATTGTATGTATTTTTAATTTTATTCTAATTTAAGTGTTTATGTCTTTTTCATATTAAAAATTTTCTTATATTACATTTTTGATTCATTATTTTGTATATAAAAATGTCTGTAGGTGAGGCTAGAGAGATGGAATTTTCTCTCTTGCAGATAACCTAAGTTTGGGTCCCAAAAAGTACATTACTACTTTCTAACTACAGTTACAGAAGATCTGACACCCTGTTTTGACCTTTAGAGGATCTTCCACTTACAAGAAATCCATATCTACATTCAGACATATTGGAATACAGATGCATATAATATTGTTGAAATATTTGTGACTAATGCTAATAAATGTTTCCTTTAAATTTTAGACTTTAGTCTTTTGGAGTCTTCTGCTTTTTAAAAAATTCTAAGCACTGATTTAATATTCCCAATAGTAGAGAGATGGAACCTGAAGAGACAACTGCCAATAGATAGACAGGGCTCCCAGTGGAGGGGTGGAGTCATCAACCTACCTTCAATTTATTGACCAGGAATTATTCTTGTCTAAAAGAAATACAGGGGCAAAAATGGAGCAGAGATTGAAGGAAAGGACATTCAGTGACCTGCCCAACTAAGGATCAATCCCAATGCACAGGCACCAAACTCTGACAATGTTACTGATGCTATGTTGTGCTTACAAACAGGAGCCTAGCATGGCTGTCCTCTGATAGGCTCAACCAGCATCCTCCCAGAGGCCAAAAGGAGAGTAATGGGCTGAAGAACTTTTGGAGGGGGTACCTGATAGGGGGGCAACATTTGGAATGTATATAAAACAATAAAAAATTATTGCTTTTACCTATCTCCTCTCCCACTCAGCCACTGCCTTTCAGCTTATTTCTCTATCTCATATCTCACAGACAGGGGCTATGTTACTGAGATTAGAATTATGAGTCATTGGAAAGAAGTAAATTTTTATAAACTTAACTAAAACGAAAGCTTACTTTTGTATCTTTCCTCATAGACACTCATTTATTATTATCATTATTATAAATTATCATTATCATCATCATCATCATCATCATCATCACTTCTATATTTTTCCAGTACAGTTGTTGCACTCCTCCTAGTACACCCTTCCACAGTTCCACATCCCATTTCTCCTACCCACTGACACCAAAATGATGTCTCCATTTCCCCACCTTAACCCCTCATCATGCCTCTGGCACTGGGGCCTCAAGTCTCTTGAGAGTTAGGAACTTCTCTCACTGAGGCCAGACCAGGCAGTCCTCTGCTATATATGTGTTGGGGGCCTCCTACCAGCTAGTGTATACTGCCTGGTTGGTGGCTCAGTGTCTGAGGGATCTCAGGGTTCTAGGGTAGTTGAGACTGCTGGCCTTTCTCTGGGGTTGCCCTCCTCTTCAGCTTCTTCCATCCTTTCCCTAATTCAACTACAGAGGTCCCCAACTTCAGTCCATTGTTTAGGTGTAATTATGTGCATCTGTCTCAGCTGCTTGTTGGGCCACTTGGAGGACAATCGTGCTAGGCTCCTATCTGTTAGCGTACCATAGTATAGGTAATAGTGTCAGGTTTTGGAGCTTCCTATTGTGGTGGATCCCAAGTTGGGCTGGTCACTGAACCTTATTTTTCTCAGTCTCTTGTTCATTTTTGTCTCTGCAGTTCTTTTAAACAGGAACAAATCTGGGTCAGTGTTTTTGATTGTGGCATGGCAACTCCATCAGCTACTTGATGACCTGCCTTTATACAGGAGGTGGACTCTAGAAGTTCCTTCTCCCCGCTGTTGGGCATTTCTTCTAAGGTCTCTCCTTTTGAGCCCTGAGAGTCTCTCACCTCCAAGGTCTCTGGTACATTCTAGAGGGTCCCCCTCACCTCCTCAATCCCCTGAGGTTGCATATTTCTATTTTTTCTACTGACCCTCAGAGCTTCCCTCCTGTCCCCCAAAACCTGATCTTGGTCCCCATTTCAACTTCCCTCCCCTATATTCAAGACTGAAGCTTCAGGCTGCTTGTCTTTGAGGAGATCTGAGAAATTTATTCATTGCTCAATTTCTTTCTTCCTTAACATGGTCAAGGACAGTTTGAAAACCTCAGGGCATAGTGTTAGAAGACTTAAATTCATGCACTGGTTAATCTATGTGTTCTGGTGATATAATCATTGACACCAAGTTTCCACATGGTTTAAAAAAATATCCCACTGTATTCATTTTACAACCAACAATTTTTTATACACACACATATATATATATATGTGTATATGTATATGATGTATATGTATATGATGCATATGTGTAAGTGTATGTGTATATGTATATAGTTCAACATAGTAAAAGGAAACAACTCAGTTGATATAATAAAAATTGTAAACCATGGTCAGTAGGAACTGAGGCATTAGTGATTGGAGAAGCTCAAGACAGTAAAACAAACAATCTCAGAAACTTCTTAGAGTTGGGAATTGTACATGTACATATACAGAACTATATTAAAAATAATATTAAAGCAATGATAAACTCGATAATTATTTTAAAATATTATATAAAAGATTACAATGAGAAATTATTTGAAAAATCATTGTCGTACTTTCACTTAAGGCATCTAGCCACTACAATTCATTTTAATATTTATGTAGTGATATTATTTTTCAGTGATGTCTATGAGAGATCTTGAAGAAATACTACAAACAAGCATTTAATATGTTTATCACACAACTTTGTGATTACTATTTTACATTATTGTGAGACATGCCGATATAGCAACATCAAGCTGTTATAGTATAGATAGGGCTATTATGAATTCTAGGCCAGCCTGAGTTACTTTGTGACAACTGTCCTGCATTTTGAAGAATATATTTCCTTCACAACATTGGAGTTTAGGAATGAATATTTAATGACTTCAATGATAATTGGTAGAAATATGTATCTATTGCATTTAGGTTTTCTTAGCTTTTTCTTTTTTTGATTTAACCCTTTTCCTTAGAAACATTGTCTTCCTATCCCTGCTGCTGCACATTCAGAACATAATGGTATTTGACAATACATACTCAGCCTCATCAAATCACTTATCTCCCCATGCTTCTGGAGGAATATTGAGGGAATCTGAGTAAATCACATCTCAGAGAGTACAGCTGCTCTCAAACAGCATAACTAATAAATTGCCTTGACTGGAAGAGAGCAAGTAATGTCGTGCATTTATAATCTGTGACAGCTGATGGTCCAGTCCTTGATGTGAATCAGTCACCATAACTAATTACAACCTGAAAAATTATAGCCACTCTTTATGCTAGTAATTAGCAAACACCTAGCAGTGGCTTATGAAAAATAAAATAGATTTCCATACCTTTAATATATTATCTGAGCTACAGGACTGAGTTTCTGTTTAATTTTGGTTTTTATCTTTATTGCATTTATAGTTGTTTGGGCATCTCTTTAAAACGTTACTGATCTTAAAAAACTTGAGAACAAAGTAATATTCTCATAAAATAGACATTTTAAAGGCATGATTTAAAAATATTTTGCTCTATGTATATTTTCACAGCTGACCATTTGGTACCAAACAGCAGAGAGATGTGCTCTTCCCTAGCTAAATTCCCCTCTCCTTTTCAAAATATTCTGCAGTTTGCCTGTAGCATCTTTGTGTAGGGTTAAGGTCTGTTGGGATTTTCTCCATCTAATTTGGAATGTCTATGTCATTTGATCCTTTGGTTCTAGAATGTTTCTGCCCACTTGTCTACAATGTTACTTGAGCCTTAGATGAAAGAGCATTTTGTAGATGTATATATTGGGGCGGGTCTTCCCACGTCTGCATTTTGCTTGGTTGGGATTTTCTGTGATGAACTCTGTCTGTTGCAAAGAGATATTTCTTTGTGAAGGATGAAGACTATACTTATCCGTGGCTATAAGGACAAATATTTATGAATTGTTGTAAAGGATTAGTAAATTAGTGATTGCAGATTCTCCTCCAATAATCATGCCTTCACTAGTACTGAATAGTTAGCTAGGTTTCTTGTACCAGATATGATTTTCCTGTTGTTGACTGGGACTTAAGTCTAATTAGAGAGCGGCTAACCCCTGACAAATATATGTGAGCCACTAGTGAACCCTTAGGGTTATTGTGCCATGCTACTCGTAAGTGTGGTTGGCGTGCATCACAACTATCATTTTGCATACTGAACAGATTATATTTAGGAATATATGTTTATATGTATATGCGTGCAATAATAATTAGTGAAAGAAGAGGCCATGTATTGGAAGGAGACTAGAGAAAGATACATGAGAAGAGTTATAAGGTTTAAAGGGTAAAATTGAAATGGTGAAATCATGAAACCGTGTAATTGTAATTATATCATAATATCAAAAATAAAATAATATTAAATAGCTATAAGTTTTTATTGAAATGTTATGCATCAATATTGATATACCTATTGCATATTTAGTATTTATCATAATACTGCAGAGGAAGACTTAGAGTTGATACCTTTTAAAATTTCTATTTAATATTGTGAGCTGTGTTAAAACACAAGGATTTGATTTTTAACTACTACATTTGTCTTGATGTGAACTTTCTTTAGATATGCAATTTAGTTCACAACTAGGTTGCAAAATTCACAGGTCAGGAGTAAAACTGAGCAAAATAAAGTGACCAAGAATGAATAATTTTCATATTTGATCCTGTGAATTAGAAACACATTTTTTTAAAAGAAAGGAAGTAATGTAGGTGAGAAAACATTTTTCAACCTTTTTACAAACTAAAAAAAATAAACTGAAATAAAAATACAGGAAGGTATTCTTCAATAAAATGTATCCTCTTCCACAGGTTTAGTGAAAATAATTATGAAAGATTTTTCAGAAACACACTTAAGATCTGCTAAGATATCTATCTCTACTTCCCAAATAAGATCCCTATAATGGCAATACTTTTATTTCTATGTGTAAGTATTAGGGAAATAAAATAAATGCAACATGTGTAAGAGATATGTCCATGGAAACTGTGCTGGCATGAAGAAGGAAAGATAAAAATACACAAATTAGAAGAAAAAGAAACAATTGTCAATATAAAAACACATTCTCTGTGTGTTACATGATAAACCTTGTGACTTTCTTTCTTTGTCTTCTTAGTAGATATTTCAGGATGCATTCCAACTTCATAACTAAACTATGTTGTGCTGTGAAATATATTAATCTACTTCTTGTATGTGGATTTCTTTACCTGAAATTCTGGAATCCTAAACAAAACAATGACATTCTTGGATTGCAAAATCACAGAAGCAATGCTTTCCACATTATGAACCTTTAATGCTGTAAATAGAATGTTATTGGGATGATGAATTCCTCCTTTTTATATATTACTCAGTTAGCATTCTCAAAGATGTAAACAGTTGTGTGTAACGGAACTATGCCACAATAAATGGGTCAGAGTAAGTTCATCATTAGAAGAATATCACAAGACATACGTACAAATCCAGAGAGTGTAACTGGTATAGATCATGGCTATACGGTACAGTCAACTACTCAGAGGAAACAAACATATATACTATCCTTTTTATTACATACTTATTGTAACAGAGTTTTAATGCATCAGTACAGGGAAGTTAAGAATAGATTTAGGTTGATTCTGCATACTGTATAGTGTATTCTCATCCTGTCCTCAACCCCCTGGGTTGCCTTGTCCAGCCTTTATGTTAGGGTTTGTACATAACCTCACTGTAACTTGTTATGTCATGTTCGGTTGATATCCCTGGGAGGTCTGCTTTTTTGTTTTGTTTTGTTTTGTTTTGAGAGAAAACAGAGGGGGGTGAATCTGGGAGAGAGGAGGGAAGGTAGGAGGGTAACTGGGAGAATTTAAAGGAGGGGAACGGTCATTGATATATAATGTATGATAAAATGAAGATCGAGTAATTAATTTTTATGGCTTTACAATATATATGTTTCAAGCTAAGAGATATACTTTAGCATTTTAACATAAGAGACACAATATGTTTTAACATTAAAAGTTCAAAAACAAAATTTGTAACATAAAAAATGACAATGGGGGTATTATTGCTGAATGGTGAAGTGATATTTTATAATATATAGCATAGCCTATACATTTAGTTATTTGAAATTTATAATAGTTTACAAAAATCTCTTAGGACTTCACATGCTGGAAGCATTCACCTGTGGAGAAACTTCAGTTCTTAAATGTATTATTTTATTATAATTATTATTACATTCTTAATTTGTTTCTATTTTAAAATATATATTTTGCCAAAAACAAAACAGAAAAAAACACATTTAAGCCTAGAGAAGGGCAGGGTCATCCATATCTCTGTAACTACCTCTGTATTTTATCCACTTGAAGGCCTTGAGTAGCAATGGTGTATACAAAATTGTCTTCTCTCATAACTGCCTGTTGAACTTCCTCTGCAGCAGCTGACTAATTGGTTTATAGTCTGATTTTAAAAAATAAATAGGCTTAGTCTCTGGGAGTGTCCAGGGGTCCAGATTAGTTTACACTGTTGATCTTTCTATGAGGTTGTGAGTTCCTTGAGGGTCTTCAATACTTCCCCTATCTCTTCCATAAAGGTCCTCAACCTCTGTCAAATATTTGTCTGTGGGTATCTGTATCTGTCTCAGGCAGTTGCTGGGAAGATCTTCTCAGAGGGCTGCTATGCTAGGCTCCTGTCTGCAAGCACAACATAGCATCTTTAATAGTGTGAGGGATTGGTCCCTGACCATAGGATGAGTCTTGAAGTGGCCCTGTTAGTAGTTAGCCATTCCTTCAGTCTCTACTTCATCTTTGTCCTTGCATGTCTTTTAGACAGGACAAATTTTGGTTCAAAAGTTTTGTAGGTGGATTGGTGTCCCCATCCCTCCACTTGGAATCCTGTCTGGTTACTGGAGGTGTTCTCTTCATGTTTTATATATATCCCAAATGTTAGGCACTTTGGCTAAGGTCAAGAGCATTGACTCCTGGGAGCCTTCCACATCTAGGGTCTCAGAGACTTAATAGAGAATCCCTCTACCACCATCCCCTGGCAATTACATATTTTCATTCATTCTCCTGGCCATATGGAATTCTCTCCTGTCTTTCCCCATGGCTGATTCTACTCCCTAACCAAAGAGCATACATAGACTGGTCTGAAATCCCAGCACATATGTAGCAGAAGAGGACTTCTTTGTCTGGCCTCAGTGGAAGAAGGTGTACCTAATTCTGAAGAGACTTGATGCAACAGGGTTGGGAAATACCCTGAGAATGCTGCACTCTCAGATGTGAAGGAGAATGGGGCTACAGAAGAAACTTTATGAGGGGAGACTACAAGTTGGGGCACCATTTGGAATGTAAATAAATAAATAAATAAATAAATAAATAAATAAAGTTTTCAGTGCCTTTCAGTCTTAAGGGACAACCTCACCTTCTGCATATCCTAACACTGGTTGAGGTTTTTAGCAAGTATAGCTGCATATATATGTTTTTAACCTATTTTAAACATTTCTCTTCTCCTTTCTCCTTTGCTCCTTAAGCTTCTCTCATCTTCTTCCTCCTCTTCTTTGTCTCCTCGGCTTCACTCCTCTCCTTTCTCCCTCCTTCCTCCCCCTCTCTCAATTAGTTTACCTCTATCTTAAGCTCTCCCATTTTCATTCCAAACTGATACGAGATAAGATGCCCTCTTGGCAACATGCTTCCATCACTCTTATATCTAAAATTTGCGGAAGATTATGTTCTAGAAAACCTCAGAAGGCTATGGACAGAGCTAACTGGCAATCAAATGCCCGCAAAGGAGACTAGCATTCTGACAGGAATCTGAACATTAGAGACGTTCATCAGGTTTCACAAGATAATGAGGACTCTTGGGCATTGGGATTCAGATCATGCATGTTATATTTGACAGAAAATCTACCTGCATTTTGTCTAACACCTAAGCTTTCGTGGAAGCCTGAGTATAAGGACAATAGACTATGTCCTGTGGCAGACGATTCTGTTCTATGTCCTATTGAGGCAGTTCATAGAAATCTCAGGAGTACTCATTGATAGATGCTTTGAATGGGGTTTGCAATGAAATGGGGATAAAAATCAAATTTAAAGGATTTTAAAATGCACTCTTTGGTCATAAAACCCCTTGTAAAGTTGGTGTTGATAAAGCTTTGGTGCTTGAGGAAATGATCAATATTAAAATAAGTTAAGCATTTTACAGAGGGAAAAGGAGCTTCCTTGAGAATAGTACCAGAGAAATCAACAAAACTCTCCACTCTTCACAGGCTCCAGGGGATAAAGTGTGAACTCATTTACAGAAATGTCTTGAGAAGAGCTTTATTCATTTAATACCTCAAAATTAAAATGCATTTCTTTTTACTCCACTTCTCTTTTTATACCAGTGTCTTATGAAATAGTGTAAACTCATTTTCTGATAAATTCTCGATTAACATTTTGAACAAATATGTATTATATGACTGATTCAAGGAGTGACTTAGTAGTATATAAACAATAATAGTAATTATTAGTGTCCCTTGAAGAATTAAAAAAAAAAAACACAAGCAAACAGGGAAGGAATTAAACAAAACCATCAGGATCTAAAAAGGTAAATAGAAACAATAAAGAAATCTTAAAGAGAGACTAACCTGGAAATAGAATATCTAAGAAAGAGATCAAGAGTCATATATGCAAGCATCAACAACAGGATACAAGAGACAGAAGAAAGAATGTCAGGTGCAGGAGATACCATGGAAAACAGTGACACAACTGTCAAAGAAAATGCAAAATGCAAAAAGCTCCTAACCCAAAATATCCAGGAAATCCTGGAAACAATGAGAAGTCCAAACCTAAGGATAACAGGTATGGATGAGAGTGAAGACTCACAACTTAAAGGGCCAGTAAATATCTTCAACAAAATTATAGAAGAAAACCTCCCTGCTTAAAGAAAGAGATGTCCATGAACATACAAGAAGCCTACAGAACTCCAAATAGACTAGACCAGAAAAGAAATTCCTCCAATAACATAATATTCAAAACATCAAATGCACAAAGCAAAGAAAGAATATTAAAAGCAGTAAGGGAAAAAGGTCAAGTAAGTTATAAAGGCAAACCTATAAGTATTAGACCAGATTTCTCACCAGAGACTATACAAGCCAGAAGATCCAGGAGTGATATCATACAGACCCTAAGAGAACACAAATGCTAGCCTAGACTACTATAACCAGAAAAACTCTCAATCACTATAGATGGAGAAACCAAGATATTCCATGACAAAACCAAGTTTACACAATATCTTTTGACAAATTTAGCCCTACAAAGGATAATAGATGGAAAACTCCAAGACAAGGAGGGAAACTACAACCTAGAAAAAGTAAGAAAGTAATCTTCCAACAAACCCAAAAGAAGATAGCTATGCAAATATAATTCTACCTCTAATAACAAAAATAACAAGAAGCAACAATCATTTTTCCTCAATATCTCTTAACATCAATAGACTCAATTCCCCAATAAAAAGACATGTACTAAAGGACTGGACACATAAACAGGACACAGATTTTAACTGCATACAGGAAATATACCTCAATGACAAAGACAGACACTACCTCAGAGTAAAAGGCTGAACAATTTTACAAGGAAATTGTCCCAAGAACCAAGCTTGAGTTGCATTCTAATATCAAATAAAATCAACTTTCAACCAAAAATTATCAAAAAAGATAAGGAAAGACACTTCATACTCATCAAAGGAAAAATCTACCAAGATGAACTCTAAACTCTGAATATCTAAGCTCCAATTGCAAGGGCACCCACATTCATAAAAGAAACCTCACTACAGCTCAAAGTACACACTGCACCTCACACAATAATAGTGGGAGACTTCAACACCCCACTCTCAGCAATGGACAGATCATGGAAACAGAAACTAAAGAGAGACATAGTGAAACTAAGAGAAGTTATGAACCAAATGGATTTAACAGATATCTATAGAACACTTCATCCTAAAACAAAAAAATATACCTTCTTCTCAGCACCTCATGGTACCTTTTCCAAACTAGATCATATATTTGGTCACAAAACAGGCCTCAACAGATACAAAAAGATTGAAATAATCCTTATCAGATCACTATGAACTAAGGCTGGTTTTCAATAACAACAAAAACAAAGGAAAGCCCACATACAAGTGAAAACTGAATAATGCTCTCTTCAGTGATGACTTGGTCAAGGAAGAAAGAAAGAAAAGAAGAAATTAAAACTTACTAGAATTGAATGAAAATGAAGGCTCAGCATACCAAAACTTATGGGACAGAATGAAAGCAGTGCTAAGAGGAAAACTCATAGCTCTGAGTGCCTACCAAAAACAAACAAACAAACAAACAAACAAACAAAAAAAACTGGAGAGAGCATACACTAGAAACTTGATAGCACACCTGAAAACCCTAGAATAAATAGAATCAAATGCACCCAAGAGGAGTAGATGACAGGAAATAATCAAACACATGCCTGAAATGAACCAAGCAGAAACAAAAAACTATAAAAAATGTCAACAAAACCAGGAACTGATTCTTTAGAAATGCAACAAGATAGATAAACCCTTAGCCAGACTAACCAGAGGGCACAGAGACAGTGTCAAAATTAATAAAAACAGAACTGAAGAGAGAGACATAACAACAGAAAATGAAGAAATTCAAAATATCATCAGATCCTACTACAAAAGCCTATACTCAACAAAACTGGAAAATCTGGATGAAATGGACAACTTTATAGACAGATACAAGGTACCAAAGTTAAATCAGGAGCAGATAAACCATCTAAACAGTCCCCTAACCCCTAAAGAAATAGCAGCAGTCATTGAAAGTCTCCCCACCAAAAAAAGTCCAGGACCAGATGGTTTTAGTGCAGAATTCTATCAGACCTTCAAGGAAGACCTAATACCAATTCTCTTCAAACTATTCCACAAAGTATAAACAGAAGGAACACTACCCAATTCCTTGTATGAAGCTACAATTACACTCATACCCAAACCCCACAAAGACCCAACAAAGAGAACTTCAGATCAATCAACTTATCAATATCGATGTAAAAACCTCAATAAAATTCTTGCAAGAACACATCAAAATATTCATCCATCATGATCAAGTAGGCTTTAGCCCAGAAATACAGGGATGGTTCAATATTTGGAAATCCATCAATGTAAACCACTATATAAACAAACTCAAAGGGAAAAAAAAAACACATGATAATCTCACTAGATGCTGAGAAAGCACTTGACAAAATTCAACATCCCTTCATGGTAAAAGTCCTCGAACAATCAGGAATTCAAGGCTCATATCTAAACATAGTAAAAGCAATATACAACAAGCCAGAAACCAACATCTAACTAAATGGAGAGAAACTTGAAGCAATCCCACTAAAATCAGGGACTCGTAAGGCTGCCCACTTTCCCTATCTATTCAATATAGTACTGCAGGGCCTAGCCAGAGCAATTAAACAACAAAAGGAAATCAAAATGATTTGAAAAGAAAAGGTAGAAGTCAAAATAACACTATTTGCAGATGATATGATAGTATACTTATGTGACTCCAAAACTACCACCGAGTACTCCTAAACCTGATAAACAACTTTAGCAAAGGGGCTGGATATAAAATTAATTTAAACAAATCAGTAGCCTTCATCTACTCAAAGGATAAACAGGCTGAGAATGAAATTAGGCAAATGACACCCATGACAATAGTAACAAATAATATAAAATATCTTGGTGTTAATCTAACCAAGCAAGTTAAAGATCTGTATGCCAAGAACTTCAAGTCCATGAAAAAAAATTGAAGATCTCAGAAGATAGAAAGATTTCCCATGCTCATGGATTGACAGGAATAATATAGTAAAAATGGCCATATTGTTGAGAGCAATCTACAGAGTCAACGCAATCCCCATCAAAATTCCAACTCAATTTTTCATAGAGGTAGAAAGAGCAATTTGCAAATTTATTTGGAATAACAAAAAACCCCTGGATAGTGAAAGCTATTCTCAACAATAAAAGAACTTCTGGGGGAATCACCATCCCTGGCCTCAAGCTGTACTACAGAGCAATAGTGATAAATACTGCATGGTATTGGTATAGAGACAGACAGAAAGGTCAATGGAAAAGAACTGAAGACCCAGAAATGAACTGACACACCTATGGTCACTTGATCTTTGACAAAGAAGCTAAAACTGTCAAGTGGAAAAAGGACAGCATTTTCAACAAATGGTGCTGGTTCAACTGGAGGTCAACATGTAGAAGAATGCAAATTGATCCATTCTTATCTCCAAGTACAAAGCTTCAAAGTTCAAAGTACAAAGTTCAAGTAGATAAAGGACCTTCACATAAAACAGATACATTGAAACTAATAGAACAGAAAGTGGGGAATAACCATGAATACTTAGGCCCAGGAGAAAAGTTTCTGAACAGAAAACCAATGGCTTATGCTCTAAGATCAAGAACTGACAAATGGGACCTCATAAAATTGCCAAGCTTCTGTATAGCATAGGACACTGTCAGTGGGACAAAATGGCAACCAACAAATTGGGAGAAGATCTTTATCAATCTTACATCCAATAGAGATCTAATGTCCAATATGAACAAAGAACTCAAGAAATTAGAATCCAGAAAATCAAATAACCCTATTAAAATATGGGGTACAGAGCTAAACAATAAATGCTCAACTGAAGAAACTAGAATGGCTGAGAATCACCTAAAAAAATTTTCAACATCCTTAGTCATCAGGGAAATGCAAATCAAGACAACCCTGAGATTCTATCTCACACCAGTCAGAATAGCTAAGATAAAAAACTCAGGTGATAGCAGATGCTGGTGAGGATGTGGAAAAAGAGGAACACTCCTCCTTTTTTGGTGGGATTTAAAGCTGATATAACCACTCAGGAAAACAGTCTGTCAGTTCCTCAGAAAATTGGACCTGAGGACCCAGCTATACCACTCCTGGGCATATACCCAAAAGATGCTCCAACATATAACAAGAACACATGCTCCACTATGTTCATAGCAGTCTTATTTATGATAGCCAGAAGCTGGAAATAATCCAGATGTCCTTGAACAGAGGAATGGATACAGAAAACATGGTACATTTACACAATGGGTTATTACTCAGCTACTAAACACAATGAATTCATTAAATTCTTAGGCAAATGGATGGAATTAGAAAATATCCTGAGCGAAGTAATCCAGTCACAAAAGAACACACATGATATGTACTTAGTGATAAATTGTTATTAGCCCAAACACTAGCAATACCCAAGATACAATTCACAAACCACATGAAGCTCAAGAAGAAGGAATACCAAAGTGTGGGTGATTTGATCCTTCTTAGCAGGAGTAACAAGGTGTTCATGGGAGCAAATATGGAGACAAAGTGTGGGACCCAAACTGAAGGAGGGCAGTCTGAAGACTGCCCCACCTGCATATACATCCCATGTGCAGTCACCAAAGGCAGAAGCTGAAGTGGATGCCAGGAAGTGCATGCTGACAGGAGCCTGATATACCTGTCTCCTTATTGATCTGCCAGAGCCTGACATATACACAGGAGGATGCTCTCAGCTAACTATTGAACTGATCAAGGGCTTCCCAATGGAGGAATTAGAGAGAAGACTGAAGGAGCTGAAAGGGTTTGAGGCCCCATGGGGAGAGCAACAATACCAACCAACCAGAGCTTCCAGAGTCTAAACCACCAGCCTGGGAGCAATAGGGAGAGACCCATGGCTTTAGCTGTATATGTAGGGGAGGATGGCCTTGTCAGGCATAGGTGGGTGAGTAGGTCTTTGGTCCTGTGAAGGTTGGATGCCCCAGTGTGGGGAAATTTGAGAGTTGGGAAGTGGGAGTAGATGGGTGGGTGGGAGCACAGCCTCATAGAAGCAGGAGGAGGGGGATGGGATAGGGAGTTTCGGGGGGGTATAATGGGGAAAGGGGATAGTATCAGAAATTTAAATAAATAAAATATCCAATAAAAAATAGAAATCAAATCGCACAGACACACACACATACAAAATACTGTGAAAATCCATGTCCCTTGTCTCTCTCTAACCTGTGACATAAGATGGAAAAAATCCAGAAAAACAAAAACAAGAAAACAGAATGAAACACATGACCTTTGTAAGTGTATTAGTAATATATGTTAGGCTCCTTTTTATCTCTGACTGCAGTAAAGAAATACTTTCCTGGGCCTTGTAACTAAAGCACCCAAGTTTCAGGCTTTTACAAACATTAGAGACCTTTTCCCAGCATGGATCGACCATCACACAGATCATGCATTGAGTAAAATTAATTGAAAAACAAGTGTGGGAGCTGTAGGTGTCAAGTAAAGAATGTAAGTAGTAACAGGAGAATGATAATTCAAAACCAGCTAGAAAGCATGATATATCTGAAGAGACATATTTTTACAAAACCAGTGATAGGTGCCAACCATTCCTCCAAAAACATAAAAAATAACACTGAGAATTACATAAAAAAGAAATGCTTATTTATTATTATGTTCTATTGGCCAATAAGAAGCAAAGTCAAAAATCTGGAAGTAAAGCTAATACCCCTCATGTGAAAAAGAACAAAGAAAAGTTTCTAGAGCTTGTCTTTCTAGATTCTGTGTTCAAGATGACAGTATATTGAAGTCTTAATATTTTAAAAATTCGTAAGTTGCAAAAGTGAATAAGTTTGAAGTCTATCACTAGCAAGTTGGTATAACCACTCTGGAAATCACTCTAGCTGTTCCTCAAAAAATTGGAAGTATTTCTACCTTAAGACCCAGCTAAACCATTCCTGGGCATAAACCCAAAAGATGTTCCAACAGAAAACAAGGACACATGCTCCACTATGTTCATAGCAGTCTTATTTATAATAACCAGAAGCTGCAAACAACCCAGATGTCCTTAAATAGAAGAATGGATATAGAAAATGTGA
The DNA here is from genome assembly GCF_004785775.1 of Grammomys surdaster. Taxonomy (NCBI): domain Eukaryota; kingdom Metazoa; phylum Chordata; class Mammalia; order Rodentia; family Muridae; genus Grammomys; species Grammomys surdaster. Next base: position 2,453,574 of record NW_021604594.1, read on the forward strand.
TATATTTATACAATGGAGAACTACTCAGCTATTAAAAACCAATGACTTCTTAATTTTTTTAGGCAAAAGGATGGAACTAGTAAATATCATCCTGAGTGAGGTAACCCAGTCAAAAATGAAAACACATGGCACGTACTCACTGAGAAGTGCATATTAGCAAAAAAAAAAAAAAAAAAAAAAAAAAAAAAAAAAAAAAAAAAAAAACAAACTTGGAATACCCATTATACAACTCACAGACCATATGAAACCCAAGAAAGAACAACAAAGTGTGGATGCTTCAGTCATACTCAGAAGGGGGAAGAAAATAACCATAATCACTGGAGATAGAAAAAGAGAGAGACTTGAGAGGAAAGGGGAGGAAAAAGGGGGCAGGATCAGGTGCGGGAGGAGACAGCGGAGAAGTACAGAGGGTCAGGAAATTGAATGGAGGTGTGTAGGCTGGGGGATGGGGAATTGAGGGTAGTCACTAGAAAGTCCCAGATGCCAGGGACGTAAGAGGTTCCCAGGACCCAACAGGAATGACATTAGCTGAAATACTCAGCAAAGGAGAGAGAATCTTTATAAGCCATATCCAGTGGATAGGCATGGCCCCGGGTGAAGGATGGGGCCATCAACCCATCTCAAAAATATTAATCCAGAATTGCTCCTGTCAAAAGCAAATGCAGAGACAAAGAGTGGAGCCGAGACTGAAGGAAAGGCTATCCAGTAACCACCCCACCTAGGGATCCATCCTATTTGCTGACACCAAACTCAGCTTATGCCAAGAAGCACTTGCTGACAGGAACATGGTATAGCTGCCCCCTGAGAAGCTGTGCCAGTGTCTGACCAATGCAGATACTGTTGCCCACAGCCCACTAACTTACTGAGCACTCGATGGAGGAGTTACAAGGATGGAAGGAGCTGAAGGGGTTTGCAACCACATAGGAAGAACAACAATGTCAACCAATCAGATTCCCCAGAGGTCCCAGGGACTAAACCACCAACCAAAGACTACATGTGGAGGGACCCACGGCTTCATCTGCATATGTACCAAAGGATTGCCTTATCACTGGGAGGGGAGGCCCTTGGTCCCTTGGAGGCTTGATTCCCCAGTGTAAGGGAATGCTAGGGAGCTGAGGCTGGGGGCTGGGTGGGTGTTGGAGCTCCCTCATAGAATCAGGGGGGACAGGGGAGAAAAGAGGGTGTTTAACTGGGAAGGAGGAATAGCATTTGAAATGTAAGTTAAATTAAATTAAATTAAATTAAGAAAACCAAACAACTAAATTCTGTCTCAATGAGCTCAAACTGAGGGCATTGTAAGTTCATTAGTTCTATAAGAAATGGTAAAGGACATTTCTGGGAGACAAAATCCTAAGTCAAATGCCCTGATTTTCTGGTCCTTACAAATCTTATTTCTTCCTCTTCCACAATGTTCCCTGAGTCTTAGGTGTGGGAGTTGTTTTGCGTATCTATCCCTTGTGTCTGGCTCCACAAGTTTGGATTCTGTTTGGTTGTGGCTTTCTGTAATAGTGCTCATCTGTTGTAAAAAATTTCCTAGATGATTCATGAACAATAATTTACCTTACCCACAAGCACTACTTTACTAAACCAGCATAAAATGCTATGCTTCTATATGAGAAGAAAATTTGTAAATTAAGAACACTGGAGTCTTAAATCACAGCCAGAATGTTTCTGGCAGTGTTCATAGTTGTTTGGAGTGAGGTTATGCATGATGTAACGTGTACATGTGGTATGTTCAGAACCGAGGAACCCTTGATGTTTGTAGTACAGTCAAACACTGTCAGAAAACCTAGGATTCATTGTGCATTTGGGAAAATAAGATATTCCTTCATCCCTATTCACTTCCCATTTACAACCATAAGAGAAAACATTTTCCAGTGTCTCTCTTAAGAGAGACTTCTACTGAATCATATCCAATTTCTTTGTTGCATGTTTCCATAATGACACTGAACTTTCTCTTTTGTGTTACTCAGCATGGTATAAATTGCCTGGAGATTATGTTCTGTGTTACATCAGAAACCATTTGACGTTTTACTAAGAGAGTCCCAGTGCATATCACAATACTGAAAGGACCTCTATTATTAGCAATCAGTCTTTTTGAATGTATCAGTTCTACAGAAAATTCATGCAAGTCTTGAATTTTTTATACTGAAATTTTTCTCACAAAGCAAGGAGGAAAGTATGTTAAAGAGTGATTTGAATTCTTTAATGAACATTTTTCCCAAAGTAATTCTTTAAATTCAACAGGACACACTACAATAATCTGCTTAATAGACAAGTAAATAACAAGGAAAACATAACCATGTATAAAGTATATGAAAATATCTATTAATATTTAAGTTTATCATTGCTAATGAAATCAATATATCACTAGATAATGATATCAGGAGTGTTTACAATAATGCTTAAATATATTTGTAATAACTTATAGTAATTAGGAAATAGACACACTCCAAATCATAAAATAAATGAATGTGACAGGAATTATAGTTTTATGGTTGATGAAATATTTATTATCTAATAAAGGAATTGGATAAACAATGAATGAAAATACATTTGTTGTTTGACCATTGGAAGTGTTTATCATTTCATTGGTTTACAATAGTTTATTTTTATAGTTTTTACACTTTTGCTGTCTATATTTATATGTTGTCATTTTTATAATCCTTGCATATTTGTCAATTCTCTTTTCTCTTTTTAAAATCCAGTATTATAGTTTTGTAAAAATTGATTTTCATATAACTTTAATGTATTTTAATTGAAATAAAATTAAAAAATTTTTCTCCTTCAAGAGCTCAGTTACCCATCCGAGATCCTCCCCATATTTTCTTCCTAAAGCTGAGAGCTTCTTTTTCTTTGATTATTATTGTTATATACACACATAAACACACATATTATTTGTATATACAAATTATATATATATATCATATACATATATATATGTATATATAAACAATATCCTGAGTCCATCCATACACACACACACATAATTATTGGAAACCAATCAATAAAGGGGCTCATTCTTGGTAGAGGGTAGCCAATTATGCTTCTCCCAGGAATCATTAGTTACCTGTAGATTTTGTCAAAGATTAAGACCGTGAAACATGATCACCTCTCCACATTAGCCTACTCAATTTACTACCATTGTTCTGGTCTTGTTTATGCACCATTTCTAGGAGTGACTATTTAATGTCAAATCCTTTGGTTTTCTTGGAGGGTGGGCTCCTATTACTAAGACACTTAAGATATAGGACACAGGGTTAAAAGATTCGTTGCTTACATGGTTGCAGAATAAAGATGCAAGTTGCCAAGGAATGAAAATAATGAAACAGTTCTATCAGCTGTAACATATATGAACCAAAACATTTACAACATGGGCCACACATATGTTGGTGGTAGCCAACTCCTGTCAAATTGCTCCCATTAACAGGCAATTTGTGCCTCTTACTGGAAACTTACAAAGCTTCCCAATGCTGGTAAGGTAATGAATCTCAGGAAAAAAAAAGTTACTATTTTAATTTTTGCTAGACCAGGATAATTCCTTACTATATTCTAAATCTTACTTAGCCTTATATCTACAGATAAATATAGCTGTCTCACTTCCTTTAGGAAGCTTCTCTTACAGCAAGTGGAGACCATCACAGAAAACCAGACTGGATACTTTTTCAAGTGTAGTGTTGAAGTGTTTTGTTAGGTAGTATTTGGCTTCTAGGGTCAGCATTGTCAAATCTCAATGGGAAAATTAATTTAAACTATATGTGTACATATACACATATTTATATGAGTTATACACAATTTTAGGTACATATAATAATATCATTCCTCATAAAATTTAATTATTTTAAAATATTTTATGTTATTTAGGTTATGTTTATGTATAAAGGTGGGTATTCATGTGAATTTAGATGCATATAGACGCCAGAAGCAACAGCTTTGTGTTGAAGATTTGAAGATCTGAATATGGAGTTATAGGAAGTTTTTATCCACCCTACGTATATTCTGGGATAGAAACTGGGTCCTATGCAAGACCAGTGCTTTCTCCAAGCCCCTTCGCTATTTCCCCAGATACTAATTCTTTCTCATGCATGATTATTCATTTTTTTCTCTAAGATCTGATGTTAGTTCTACATATAAGTATAAAGGAATTCTTACTTCAAAAGTTCTGTTAGATAAAAATTAATGTTAAATATTAAGTTCTATGGCACAAAATCATATAATGCTGCAATTTATTAATATCAAATTATTAAATGACTTGATAAAGGCCTAGAAATAATTGTAAAGAATATAAAAGAGTCCATGATGTAAGATTCTTAATATAACTTCTAAAAAAGGAAAATGTTAAAGAGACTATCAGTTATGAAAAAATTAGAAAACATGTACACATTTTATCTATAAATATAAATAAATTAAATGCAGCTGTTTCTTAACAAGCAAAATAAAATAACATTGGCAGAAAAACAAATGTTATAATGTATAAATTATGTTAAACAAAGAAAATTCTAAAGCAGCTGTATATAGTCATTGCTGAAATAGAGGGCAGAGATATAATTACAATAATTACATGTCTGTATTCTAGATTATTTTATTATATGTTTAGCAACAGACAGAATTCTCAATGGTTATTATTGTCTTCTAGACATAAGCAGAAAAATATTGTTTTTCTACAAGCCTCTTTAATTTCCCCCTCATATATATTGAACTATATAGAAATTAATATTTTTGAAGGATAAAATATTTTATCATATTTGAGTAGAATGTGCTACCTGTAAATGGCCACTGTTTTTCCCATAACATTAGTGTTCAAGACAGGGAATGTCTCCAAATTATGTACATACCCTCTCCCCATTTCCTTAATCAACATTGATTACAAAATTCTTGTTAATTGACTCAATTTTGTTATGCTTGTCTTGACTCATCCAAATCAAGAAAGGCTCATTAAAATTCAAGTTTCCTGTAATAACATCAGATTATACATTAATAGGATCCATTTGTTTAGAGACAAAACTGGATGAGATTGCAATATCTTATGCAAGAAAAGCAAATGTGACCAAAAAGTATAGCATTTTTAATTCAGAATTAAAAACCTAGGAAATTACACTTATTTTACAATGGTAGTCATCTTTGGAATAAACTCAGGGAAATAGATGTATGTATATTCAGTGAACACAGATCAATATTGTTTAAGTTTTCAATCATTTACATGAAAAAGATATCTTTGATGAATCTATGAGAAATATTTTGAAGTTGTATTAACCTATGACTAAAGAGTATATTCATTTCTATTAAGGAGATTGAAGTAAGAAAAATCACACCTAACTTCTTGTTACACTGTTAAATGCACTTAAACTCTCTTCTTTCATGTACTTCTGCAATTATTTTATTTCTTGATAATTTCATACATGCTTATTGTATACTCTAGTCATACATCTAATATTCTCTTTGCTCCCTTATTCAAATCATGCTTCTTCCCTTAATTTCTCCTTAATTATTATGTCTTTTAGTTTTCTTTAACCAGGACTGCCCTCATGGACATTGCTGTAGTCATGTTCTAGTCATCTCCTAGAACATTGGTCACTCACTAGTGGCTATGCCACTAAACACAATGATTCTCCCTCCCCTAGCACTACCAGTAGTCAATAGCTTTTTTCTCTAAACAAGCCCCTCCCCAGTCTATGAATGAAAGTGGAAAGGCCAAGTATTTTGTAGGATGCTAGAGATGTCAGAATCATAAGATGATTACTGTGTCTAGCTGCAGGTATAAATTGAAACTGAACCAAAAGAGAAACAACAGGATCTGCTGGCGACAGAACTGGAATATAGTAGCTATCCTAGATAATTAGAACACAGATGATTCAATCCTGAGCCAAAGATGATGAAAAATTTAAAGACAATGAACCTTTAGAAACAGGAATGAATGCATTTTCTTTAATAAGAAAAGTCTACACCTTTGAAGAAACATTGTAGAGTACGATTATATAAAGTTGGAATTCACTTGTATTGTTGTCATAGTTAACCATCATTGTCAACTTGAAACATAATAATTGATATAAAAACACATCTCTATGTGAAACTCTTTTTTTCTATTGCTGTGATAAATACCATGATCAAAAGCATCTTAGAGGAAGAGATGTTTTGTTTTATCTTACAACTCCGAAGTGACAATCCATCCTTGAGTGATATAACCATGAAGATCCCAAGGCAAGAGCCTCAAGGCAGAAATTGAAGCATAGACCTTGGAGAAATGATGTTTACTGATTTGTTTCTCAAGGCTTACTCAGTTTTCCCTTTCAAACAACATAGGACCACAGACCTAGCAGTGGCATTGTCCACGGTGAATAATGGCCTTTAATATCAGTCATTAATTGTAAAGTATAAACTTGGACAAATGCAATCTGTAACATTCTTTCCTCAATTGAGCTTCCCTCTTCTTATTTGGCTGCAGATTGTATCAAGGTGTCAGAAAACTTACTAACTCAGGGTTTATGAGAGTATCTCCCTAAATGTTAACTGAGGAAAGACCCATTATTAAAGTGGGTGACACCAATAGGCTTGAACCCAAATTGTGTAAAGAAGAAAAAGTGAGTTGAGTGGAGGCATTCATCTTTCTCTGCTTCTTGACTGTGGATGCAATGAGGCCACTCCTCCCCCCATTTCATCTCTCACCCAGTTTCTTTCTTCAATTGACCTCTGATAACTATTTGGTTTCACCTTCTGAGAAAGATTCAACCATAGTCCCTTGGGCACTCCATGTTATTTGGCTTCTTTAGGTCTGCTGATTATAGCGTGGTTATTATGTACTTTACTACTAATATTCACTTATAAGTGAGTATATACTATGCAAGTCCTTTTGTATCTGGGTTACCTCACTCAGAATATTTTCTAGTTCCATCCATTTGCCTGTGAAATTCGTGATACCATTGCTTCAAATGTCTGAGTAGCATTTCACTGTGTAAATGAACCATATTTTCTTTATTCATTCTTCAGTTGAGGGACATCTAGTTTGTTTCCAGTTTCTAACTATTATGCATAAAGTTGTTATGAATATAGCTGAACAAGTGTCTTTGTGGGATGGTGGAGAATCTTTTGGGTATATGCGCAGAAGTGGTATAACTGGGTCTTGAGGTAGAACTGTTCCTAATTTTCTGAGAAGCTGCCAAATTGATTTCCAAAGTGGTTGTATAAGTTTGCACTAGAACCATCATTGAAGGAGTGTCTCCCTTGCTCCACATCTTTGTCAGCCTATACTGTCCATTGAGTTTTTGATCTTATCTATTCTGATATGTGTAAGGTGGAATCTCAGCGTCATTTTGATTTGAATTTCTCTAATGACTAAAGACACTGTATATATTTTTTATGTTTTTTAAATGCAAAAATATTTTTATTGGAAATTTTATTTACATTTCAGATGTTATCCCTTTCCCCATTTCTCCCCTACCCAGAAACGCTCTATCCCATTCCCCCTCATCCTGCTTATATGAGGATCTGCGCCCACTCACCCACCCTCTCCTACTTCCCAGCCCTGGCATTCCCTTACACTGGAACATCAAGCCTTCACAGGACCAGGACCCCTAGGCTGGCGGTTTATTTCTTTGAGTGCTTCTTGGCTAACTGAGATTCCACTATTGAGAATTCTCTATTTAGCTATCTATCTCCACTTTTTAAACTTTTTTTATTGGATATTTTATTTATTTACCTTTCAAATGTTATCCCCTTTCCCACTTTCCCCTCCAGAAACCCCCTATCCCATCCTCCCTCCCCATGCTTCTATGAGAGTGTTCCCCCACCCACCCATCCACTCCTGCCTCCCAGCCCTGGCATTCCCCTACACTGGAGCATCAACCCTTCACAGGACCAAAGGCCTCTCTTCCCATTGATGAACAATGCCATCCTCTGCTACATATGCAGCTGGAGCCATGGGTCCCTTCATGTATACTCTTTGGTTGATGGTTTCCCTAGGAGCTCTGAGGGGTCTGGTTTATATTGTTGTTCTTCCTATGGGTTGGAAACCCCTTCAGCCCTTTCTCCAATTTTAATTGGGGTTTTTTTGTTTGTTGGTGTCTAACTTTTTTAATTCTTTATATATTTTGGATATTAAGCCTCTGACAGATATAGGGTTGGTTAAGATCGGTTCCTAATCTGTAGGTTGTCATTTTGTCCAATTAATAATGTCCTTTGACGTATAGAACATTTTCAGTTTCATGAAGTTCTGTTTATTGATTGTTAACCTTTACCACTGAGCCATTGAGATTTTGTTCAGGAACTTTTATCCTGTACATGCGAGTTCAAGACTATTCCCCACTTTCTGTTCTATTAGATTTAGTGTATCTGGTTTCACAGTGAGCTCTTTGATACACATGGAATTGAGTTTTGTGCACGTTGATAAAAATGAATCTACATGCAGATAACCAATTAGACCAGCACCATTTGTTAAAGATGTTTTCTGTCTTCTAATGTATGGGTTTGGCTTCATTGTCAAAAATTATGTATTTTTAGGTATGTGGATTTATTTCTGTGTCTTCAATTTAATTCCATTTACCAACCTGTCGGTTTCTATATGAATATCATGTCATTTTTATTGCTATTGCTGTGAAGTACAGTTTGAGGTCAGGGATAGTGATACTTCCAGAAGTTCTTTTATTGTTCAGAATTATTTTAGCTACCCTGGATTTTTTGGTTTTCGATATGAAGTTGATAATTTTTATGTCAATGTCTGTAAAGAATTGTGCTGCAATTGCAATGGGTATTGCATTGAATCTGTACATTGCTTTTGGTAAGATGGCCATTTTTCACTTTATTAATCCTACCAATCTATGAGCATGGGATATCTTTCCATCTTCTGATATCTTCCTCAATTTCTTTCTTCAGAGACTTAAAGTTCTCTTCATATAGTTATTTCACTTGCTTTGTTAGGGTTAAACTAATACATTTTATATTATTTGTGGCTTTGTGAAGAGTATTATCTCTTTAATTTCTTTCCCAGCCTGTTTATTTGTATAGATGAGCACTACTGATTTTTTTTTTTTAGTTAATTTTATACTCAGCAACTTTGCTGAAGGTGTTTATCAGTTGTAAGAGTTCTTTGATAGAATTTTTAGGGTTACTTATGTATACTATCAGATTATTTGTAAATAGTAATACTTTGACTTCTTCCTTTTCAATTTGTATCCCCTTGATCTCTTTTAATTTTCTTATTACTCAGGCTAAAACTTCAAGTACTATTTGAAGAGATAAGGAGAGAATGAGGAGCATTGTTTTATCCCTGGTTTTAGTTAAATTGCTTTACATTTTTCTCCATTTAATTTTATGATGGTTATTGGCTTGTTGTATATTGTCTTTATTGTGTTTAGGTATGTGTTTCTGTCCCTGATCTTCAAGACTTTTAACATGAAGCAGTGCTGGATTTTGTCAAATTCTTTTACAGTATGTAATGAGATTATCATGTTTTTTTTATTTTAGTTTGTTTATATGGTGGATGAAACTATCTCTTGCATGACTAAAAAAAAGATAACTTGATCATGGTGGATGGTGTCGTTGATGTATTCTTGAATTCAGTTTGCTAGTATCATATTGATTATTTTGGCATCAATGTCCATAAAGAAAGTTGGTCTGAAGTTCTCTCTCTTTGTTGAGCATTTGTGTAGCTTACATATCAGGGTGACTGGGGCCTTATAGAATGAGTTTTGCAGTGTTCCCTCTGTTTATGCTTGTGGAATAGTTTGAGGAGTATTGGCATTCTTCAAAAGTCTGGTAGAAGTTTGTGCTAAATATATCTGGTCTGGGGCTTTCTTTGGTTAGGAGACATTTGATGAATACTTCTATTTCCTTAGGGCTTATAGAACTAGATCAGATAGTATATCTGATCCTGATTTATATTTGGTAAATGGCATCTCTCTAGAAATTCATCCATTTCGTTTAGATTTTCCAATTTTGTGGAACAGAGGCTTTTGAAGTAACACTTAATGATTTTTTGAGTTTCTTGTGTCTGTAGTTACTATTCCCTTTCATTTTTGATTTTGTTAATCTCTGTACTGTCTCTCTGCCTTTTAGTTTGTCTAAAGCTTTGTTTATCTTGATGATTTTCTTAAAGAATCAACTCTTGGTTTTGTTGATTTTTTTCATTGTTCTCTTTGTTTCTAATTGATTGATTTCACTCTGGAGTTTGACTATTTACTCCTGGGTGTGTTTGTTCCTGTTCTCCCCCCCCCCATTGTCTTCAGGAATAGTTTAATTCATTACTGTGAAAACTCTCCTATTTCTTTATGAGAGCATTTAGTTCTATGAACTTTCCTCTTAGCACTGCTTTCATAGTGTTTCATAAGTTTAGAGGTTGTTTTGCCCTCATTTTAAGTGAATTCTAGAATATTTTTTTTCATTTCTTTCTTTACCCAGTGATCACTAAATAGAGGGTTGTTTTGTTTCTATGAGTATATAGGCTTTCTGATATTTCTGTTGTGGATGAAGTCTAGTTTTAATCCTTTTTGATCTGATAAGATGCATGGGGTTATTTCAATTTTCTTGTATCTGCTGAGGCATGCATTGTGACCAGTTATATGGTCAATTTTGGAGAAGATTCTGTGAGGTGCTGAGAAGAAGGCATAATTATTTGTGTTTGCATGAAATGTTCTATAAATATCTATTCTGTCCATTTATCATAGCTTCTGTTAGTTTCATTATTTATCTATTATATTTTTGTCTTGATGATCTGTTCATTGAGAGAGAACAGGTTGTTGAAATATACCACTATTAATGTGAGGGTTTCAAGGTATGATTTAAGCTATAGTAATGTTTCTATTATGAATGTGGGTACCTTTGTATTTGGGGCATATATGCTCAGAATTGACATGTCCTCTTGATGAATTTTTGTTTTCATGAGTATGAAGTTTCCTCTGTCTCTTTTGATTACTTTAGTTGAACGTCTATTTTATTGGGTATTAGAATGGCTGTTCCAGCTTGCTTCTTGGGTCTATATCCTTGAAAAACCTTTTTCTAGAGTTTTATTCTGAGATAATGTCTATGTTTGCTGCTGACATGTATTTCTTGTATGCAGTAGATTGACGGATTCTGTTTACGCTTCCATTCTATTAGCTTGTATACTAGGGAATTGAGTCCATTGATGTTGAGAGATATTAATGACCAATGATTGGTATTCCATGTTGTGTGTGTGTGTGTGTGTGTGTGTGTGTGTGTGTGTGTATGTGTGTGTGTTTCTCTTGTTAGTTTTAATGGTATGAAAGTATTTATTCCTTGTATTTTCTTGAGTATAGTTGCCTCATTTGGTTGGAGCTTTTTGTTTAGAATCTAGTGCAGGCCTGGGTTACTGAAAAAGTATTGTTTAAATTTGTTTTTGTTACAGAATATCTTGATTTCTCTATCTATGGTGTTGAAAGCTTTGCAAGGCATAGTAGTATGGGCTGATATCTGTGATCTCTTGATCTTTAAGACATCTGCCCAGGACCCCCTAGTTTTGAGAGTCTCAGTTGAGAAGTTGGGTATAATTCTGATAGACCTGCCTTTATATGTTACTAGGCCTTTTCTCCTTGATGTTTTAAAATTCTTCCTTTGTCCTGTATATTTAGTGTTTCAATTATTATGTGGCAAGAGTACTTTCTTTTCCAGTCCAATCTTTTTGGTGCTTTGTTAGCTTCTTGTACATGTATAGGCATCTCTTTCTTTAGGTGAGGTGAAATTTCTTCTATGATTTTGTTGAAGATGTTGCCTGAGACATACAGCTGGGAATCTTCTCTTTCTTCTAGTCCTATTATTCTTAGGTTTGGTCTTTAATAGTGTTCCAACCTTCCTGAATGTTTTATGTTATGAACATTTTAGATTTCACATCTTCTTTGACTGACATATTTTGATCATATCTTCTATGCCTGAGACTCTATCTTCCATCTCCTGTATTATGTTGGTGAGGCATCTGTCTATAGTTCCTGTTCTTTATCCTAGGTTTTCCATTTCCAAGATTGCCTCAGTTTATGTTCTGTTTATTGCTTCTATTTCCCTTTTCAGATCTTGGACAGTGTTATTAATATCATTCACCTGTTTGATTGTATTTTGCTGGATTTCTTTATTGTAATTTACCTCTTCTTTAAATGCCTTCACCTGTTTGGATGTATTTTCTTATATTTCTTTAAGATAACTATTTATTTCCTCCTTAAAGGCTTCTATCATCATTATAAGATTAGATTGATGATCATCTCCTTGTACTTCATTTTCATTAGGACGTTCAGGGTTTTCTGTAGCAGGATTACTGAGCTCTTATGCTGCTATATTGCCTTGATTCTCATTGGTTGTATTCTTGCCACTATCCTTTATGCATCTGTTTTTTTTCCCCTGGTGTTGGCTGTATAATCCTGATGGCAGAAGAACATCTTGGTAAAGTGGGAGAGATGTGGGCCAGACAATATCAGTTGGGAGTGTGCCTCTACCACGACATGATTCTGCAGGGCAGTGCCTCAGGCAGACTCCATTGGCAAAGGATTGGTGGGGCAATGTTCCAAACTGGTAGGACTTGGGGTCTCCACAAGACTCCAGGGGAAAGTAGGATGCTTTGGGTCCTACAAGATTCCTCAGAATCAAATAGTGAGCCCAGAAAGACAATGGATTTCAGAGGAATGCACACAACCCACTTCTACAGGCAGTGCAGTTATTTCTTTTAAGAACTATTCCAATAACATTCTCCTCTCTTTATCAAAGTTGAAAATTTTATATTGTTATCTTTGTTAACAGGTTCTTATGTCTTTGTTCATTGCTTTATGCAAACTCTCTCCGTCTCTGTTCTCTCTCATGCTCTCTCTCTCTCTCTGCCTGACTCTTTCTTTAAAGGCAATGGACTCATCTCAATTCTGTAATTTAGTGTAGTGAAGATTTTTATTTAAAACTGACATTCAATTTGCTTCACATTATATATATTTTATATTCTTTATATGTAAATATATGTCCAGTGTTTTGACTTGACAGTTGGGACTTTTTAAAAAGAATATTACATTGGTTTATGTGCATGCAGATGGACCCAGAGGCCAGAAGAAAGCATCAAGTCCCAGGAACTGGAATTATAGGCATTGGGAGCTGATATTTGGCTACTGGAATATGAACCAAGTTTAGCTACAAGAGCCATATATACTTATCCAATGAGAAATCTCTCTATCCCCTATGTGGCTATTTTTACACAAACCATTTAAATATATTAGATAATATAAATAATGTTTTCTTCATCATATTCCCCAAGAAACTTGATATTATCAAATTCGATCACATATTCATGTACATCATATTACAACACTTACATTTTGAATTTTTATTTATGAGACACTGACTCTTGTTCAAATCCTGTAGAGAATGTCAGGTTTACATTTAGTACAAAGATTTTCAGTTCAAGTTGATGCTGTAAAGAATAGGTTTTATTTTCTGAACAAGAGGTTCAAAGTCATTCTTCTTTCAAATGAACCACAGTCCTGTACACTTTTCTATGTGAGTACTAATCATAATCTTTTAGCTTCTCACATACTAATAAAAATTAGTAGCCGGGCATTGGTGGTGCATGCCTTTAATCCCAGCACTTAGGAGGCAGAGGCAGGCAGATTTCCTAGATCAAGGACAGCCCGGTCTACAGAGTGAGTTCCAAGACAGCAGGGCTACACAGAGAAACCCTGTCTCTAAAGACCAAAAGAAAAAAAAGAATTAGTTACAAATTGGCCTGATGCCTTCCCCATGCCTAACCTCACCAGAAGTGATAAATTATAAAGAATTACACTTCAGCACCCTTAACACAATTTTTAAAAATTCTCTTCAATGTGCTTCTGTCTAGGCCGTTACTTTTTTGTTGTTCTTGACATCCATGGGCCATGCTACCAAACTGGACTATACTGATATGAGTCGCCTGTGCTTCCTACAAGGGCTATGATAGTTTCCATGGCCTGTGCTGAGGGAAATGCTGATGTCTGTAGCCAGTACTGCCATGTGAGACCATAGTGAGGTTTATGGCAAGTGCTGTAGCCAGAAACAATGTGAAAGTCCAGGATCTGTGCCCCTATTGACTCAAAGGGACAAGAAAGCTACTTTTTTTTTAGTGGTATCAATGACTGAATATTCACAACTGAGAAAGAAAAACAGAAGACATCTGTGATAACCCATAGTATGCCCTGGTGGCAGCACAGGGTAAGGATATCAACAGGGCTATAAGTGGCAGCACACACTTTGGATATACACATAATCTTTGAGGATAATATGGGTGAGGGACATCAATATAGCCCTTTCTTAAAGCTCTTAGAGAGTAAAAATTAATCTAGACAGAAAGCCATCAAAGAGAACTCTTAACAATTGTGATAAAGGTGCTGACATATATCTCTCCATGATTCATGGTTTCTGTTGGGAGTAGAGATAGAGGTGGAATGGGGAAGAACTTGGTTTTCTTGAAGAGGCTGGCCACTGGGAGTTTGATCATGCTTCAGCGAATATATGGGCAACACAAATCGGATTTGTTTTCATTTATTTGTTTGTTTTCTGAATTTATTTCTTTTTAAAAAATGTTTTATTCACTTCTGTACATGTTAAATGTTGCTCCATCTACTGGTCCCCCTTCACACATTTTTTCACCTATTGCCCTCCACTTTGCCTCTGAGAGGGTAGCAACCACACCCCTTTGTATCCCTTCACCCTGGTGCATCAAGTCTCTGCAGGATCAGGCACATTCCCTCTCACTGACACCACACAAGCTAGTCTTCTGGTACCTATGTGTATATGTGTGTGTGTCAGGGGATGAGGCTGACTTCCCCTAATATGCTTTCTGGTTAGTGGCTCAGTCTCTGGGAGCTCCCAGAGGTCCAGGTTAGTTGATACTGTTATTCTCTTTTTTTAATTTTTTATTGGATGTTTTATTTATATTTGAGATGTTATCCCCTTACTCCATCTCCCCACCCAGGAACCCCCTATCCTATCCCCCTCTTCCTGCTTCTATGAGGATGTGACCCCACCTACTCCCACTCCCACCTCCCCACCCTAGAATCCCCCCCACACTGGGTGTCCAGCCTTCATAGGACCAATGCCGACAAGGCCATCCTCCCCTACATATACAGCTGGAGTCATGGGTTACTTCCTATGTGCTCCCAGACTGGTGATTTAGACCCTGGGAGCTCTGGTTGGTTGGTATTGTTGCTCTACTCATGTGACCACAAACCCTTTCAACTCCTTAAGTCTTCTTTCTAACTCTTCCATTGGGAACCCCTTGATCAGTTCAATGGTTAGCTGTGAGCATCCGCCTCTGATTATGTCAGATGCTGGCAGATCTCTAAGGAGACAGCTATATCAGGCTCCTGTCAGCATGCACTTCCTGACATCCACATCAGTGTCTACCTTTGGTGACTGCACGTGGGATTGATACCCAGGTGGTTATTCTTCATGTGGGGTTGCCATATCCTTGAGGGCCTTCAAGCCTTCTCCTAACCCTTCCACAGGAGTCGCAGACCACTGTTCAATGTTTGTAAGTCTATGTATCTCTCTCTGCTGTGTAGGAACTCTCAGAGGGCTACTATGCTAGGCTCCTGTCTGGAAGAACAACATAGCATCATGAATAGTGTGAGGGATTAGTGCCTGCACATGGGATAGGTCTCAAAATAGGCCAGTCACTAGTCGGACATTCTTTCAGTCACTGTTCTATCTTTTCCCTGCATTTCTTTCACACAGGATGATTTTGGGGACAGAAATTTGTAGGAAGGTTGGTGTCCCTATCCCTATATATTGGCTCTTGTCTGGCTACTGGAGGTGGTCCCTTCAGGTTTCATATTCAAACTGTTGGGCATTTCTGATAAGGTAACCTGTTTGACACCTGGGTGTCTCCCTCATCCCGGGTCTCTAGAACTTCTTAGAGAATCACCCATACCAACTACTGGCAGAGTATATTTACTCATCTGTCTCTCCCCATGCCTTACCCTCTCCACTATTCTTCTAGCCCTCTCCTTACCCACCCAGATCCCTCCTGCTCTCTTCCTCCCATGACTATTATGTTCCCACTTCTAAGTGGGAATCAAGCATTCTCACTTGAGCTTCCCTACTTGTTTAATTTCCTTGAGTCTGTGAAGTATATCATGGATATTCTGTATTTTATGGCTAATTTCCACTTAACAGTAAGTGTATACTGTGCATATCCTTTTGGGACTAGGCTACCTCACTCAGAATGAAATTTTCTAGTTCCATCCATTTGCTTGCAAAATTCATGATGTTCTTGTTTTTAATAGCTGAATAGTATTTCATTGTGTAAATGAACCACATTTTCTGTATACCCAGTGGTATAACTGGGTCTTTAGGTAGAACTATTTCCAGTGTTCTGAGAAACCTCCAAGAAACAAAAGAGACTAACCTCTCTAATATTTAATAAAATAGATGTTCAACTGAAAGCTATCAAAAAATACATGGAAGGATACTTTATTCTCATCAAAGGAAAAATCAACCAAGAGGATACATCCCACACATTAATAGTGGGAGACTACAGCACTCCATTTTCATGAATATATAACAGGACATCGAGACAGAAATTAAACACAAAAATAACAAAACTAATGGAGATTATAATTCAGATGGACAGAATAGATATTCATAGAACTCTTCACACAAACACAAAAGAATATACCTTCTTTCTAGCTCCTCATGGAACCTTTTCCAAAATTGACTGTATAATCAGTCACAAAGCAAACCTCAACAGATAAAAGAAGATTGAAGTAACACTATGCATCTTATTAGATTACCATGAGTTAAAGTTGTACTTCAACAACAGAAACTAAGGAAAGCCTACATATTTATGGAAACTGAACAACTCTCTACTTAAAATGATCAGTCGGTCAGGGAAGAAATAAAGAATTTTGTTTGCTTTAAATGAGCCATGTCGCTGTGAGCAGAACATGTTGTCACAAAGGGCCATCTCAGGGTCTATGGCCCTACTGCTGAAGGTCTTGCTGATGTCCGTAGTCTATGTTACCAACTTAGACCATGTAACTGTCCCTGTTCTGTGTTGCAACCTGAAGCAATATTGATCTCTCTGTCTATAGTAGGATATTAACATGGCCACTTAAAAACATTTTTATTTATTCTTCCTTCATATAATACATTTTGGATCAGCTATTACAATCTAAGCTCACAACCAAACATATATTTGTCATTCATGAGAACTTAAAAGAAGTAAAGGAGGAAAAAAAGAATAGATTAACTTTTACTGTCTTCATTAGCATTAAATTTTTCTTCTGTAAAATATCTACATGAAACCCAACATTTTTCTACAGTATATTCCATGCTTCTATTTTAAGCTTTATTTCACATTTCAAGCTAACATTATGAAATAAGTCAAGCACAGACCAAGAGATCCTAATGGAGACTGCATTTGAAGGTTCTTTTATTTGGGGCAAGTTCTTTCATTTATCTAATGCTGCCCCCTCCCAGTCCTCCAATGTCCCTAACACATTCTGTCAGATTTTATAATCTCCCACTGTAAAAGAAGGTGGATGTTCTTATTTCATCTTACTCAATCAATTTTCCATAAAGAAAATTAACATATTACAAAAATAATTTGGAATATTTATACCTATTCAATATGGACTTCCTGTTATCTCTTTCTTCTCTGTTGCTTTGTTTTTCAGCTTCTCAATTATCAATTTTATAGGCATATATATGACAATGAAAAGCTTTAGTATTTTAAGACAGACTAATCTAACACTATATCATAACAGTGAAGGTCATAATATGGAATCAAGTAGACTTCAGTGCTTTTATAAGATTTTAAGTACATTAAGCCAAGTCAGAAAATTATTTTTCTCATATAGTATATTCATTATATATTACAACATATTTAACATTTTCCTAATATACAAAAATATAAATTAATTCCATTTTAATGGAAAATAAATACATATAATATTTATAATGCAGAAAATAGCTTAGAAAACTACAAATTATGCAATTTGATGTGAAAATATCAACTATAATACTATGATAATAAAACAGTAACTTCTGTTTAACTTAAAAGTTGAAACTAAATTTGTTTACTACTCTAATTAACCCTGTTCATTGTAGTCAGAAACATGTATCTAATCTTAACATCTAGCAATGCTACACATTAGACCAAGGGCCAATGATTCACACACATGGACTGTTTTCCAGATGATGATCTGTTGTTTGTAACATATCAAATATTCACTGATCAAATGTCATTTTGTTTTTTGCATGAATGATATAGTACTTCTACATATTGAACACATTTGAATTCATCATGCAAGCATATAACCATTCTAAAATAAAATCAAAATATTATTTTCAATAAAATGATGCTGGAGAAATTATTCACCAGACAAGAGCATGTACTGCTTTTACAGAGGACATGAAAGAAGACCTTTTATAGAAGCCACATCTGGTAGCTCACAGTGGATAGAGCAGACTCTTCTAGCTTTCTTGGGTACCTACAGTTACGTGAACTCTTATTCACCTCCATGTGCACATAGTTTTTAAATAGTTTTTAAATGATAGCAATGAGAATAACATCTCATTTTCTGGCTTTGCAAAAATGTTTTACCAGAATATTCTGAGTGACTTTTAATGTAAATGAAATGGTTGTTGGTGGGTACTATCTTTTTAGCTAAGAGAATACAGATCTGGGAGTTACAGAACATTTCAGAACTGATAGTGGGTGTTTGCTGCCTTATATTTGGCATGGATTAGAGTTTTGTCGTTTAGACAACTTTAGACACTTCCTTTGCCACTATCATTCCATTGAAACTTTTGTTGCTTGAAATGATGAAACAGTGACAGAGTGCTAATCAGACACCACTGAATTGCATTATATTGGCAAGAATCCTCTACTCAGTTGGACAGATTGAAGTTGAAAATGCTACATAGAAATATTTTATTTGCATTTATGCCTCCTTCTTTGGTTGATTTATATCAACAACTCTATTACATTGTCTGTTACTTTTATCAGTTATTCTTTAAGGTCTCTTCTTTAAATATAACTGTTGTATGTGAATGTAAACATTAAAACTGAATGCTCATTGGATGTATTTTTTTGTCTTTTTGCCTGTACGCACTGAGACAGCTCTTGACCTATAATTTTAGATATTTATTACATATGTGACATTTAACTTTATGTCCTGCTATACCATATATTTAGTGGTTAAATTGGTGATCTTAAACCAGATTTCATATGGATATACTAAGATTTCATTTTCTGAGCCTATAAACTTGAGAAGACCAGCAATAATCTGTAAAGCTCACCTACATTGCCATAAAACAGAAAGCTGTCTTCAAAGGTGTCATTACCCCTATACCTCTGCTCTTCAGTTAATCATTTTAACTGTGAAGATTTATATTTATGAACACAAAAAGAATACTTTGTCAAGAGAATTTCTATTTTTAGATATATTGAATGTTATTTGTGAAACATAAGAATACCAAATTGTATTCTACCTCTCCTCTCCTTTATCTCTACATAGCCAGGCAATCATAGATTATAAAGCTTTTTGGTGGTTTCAGTGAGTAATGTGCCCCTTATTTTAGGGCATTTAGATACTTGATCCCCAGTCCACATCATGGTTTTGGGAGATTTAGATGGCACAGTCTTGCTGGAGGAAGTACACTATTAGGGGTGAAATTTGACATTATAATGTCTCTATCACCACTTTTTCCTGCTTCTTTCTTGATGTTCCACATGTGAGTGTTCAGCTTCCCTCTCTTGTTCTCATGCCTGCCACCAGCAGCAACACTTACCTTGAAATTATGGTTCCTCCAAAATCTTAAGTCAAACTAGTTTTTTTTAGTTGTCTTCATCATTGTGCATCATTGTGTTTCCTCACAGCACCTGAAAAATAAGTAGGTCAAGCTCTTTTCTTAGTAATCTTTCCTTTTGGGGTGCAGTTCAGAAGCATCATACACATTTTCTTCCTGAAACTTAAATCTTTTTGATTCAATAAACATTATGAATCCATGTCACAGATTTGGCATAAATTCATAGTATATGGTATACGTCATTTAGTAAAATTAAGGAGTATTTTTTTTAATCTCTAATTTGGACTAATAAAATATTTTGAAATAGATGAAGATTTTTAAACATAATAGAATTATTTTTAAATTAAGGGAGAAACAGAAGACAGAAACCCCAAATCATATTAAATTTTAATGTTTCCCATCCAAGTATAAGCTAATGGGTATAGAGATGAGCTATGATTATTATATACCTAAATACATGTCTCAGGACTGTTCATGCTCTGAAATTATGTTTGTTTTTCTTTGTACAAACCAGAGTGGGTCTAATCAAAGTAAACACTTCAAATGCCAAGCACCTGCTGCTTTTTTACATGAGATGTCAAATCAGCTCAATTCCTCATAGTCAGAGAGAAATGGTATCGTAGACCAGTTTTATATCACTATTCTTTCCAGAATATTTTATGGTGATATTTTGAGTATTATCAAATGTCAAGTTGATTCATTACATTTACATAAAATCCAACAGAGCAAGAACATTAAAGTGCCATTTATCAAAGTAATGAACTATTGGAAATACAATTCAAATGTCTCAATTGTTCCAGGCTAGTTACCTACAGGTTACACTTTATGTATACAAAACCATTAATTTGGTAATGGAAAACATGCCATGAAAATAAAGAAATACAATGAAAAATCCTGTGGAAAACTTTGTAGTCTTAAATGTAGGAATTCTGAACAAAGATGTCTTCATTGAAAAATTATAAAAACTTTTAAAATATCTCAGAATTATCTTTTCAAAAGGTAGTAACAAAATTCTTAATTTCCGGTAGCACTGTGTGAGCTTCACTGACTCCTCATGATAAGTCTAATGATAGCACAGGATAAATCATCATTGTATCTGTCAGTCACCAAAGCTTAAAATTATGTGAATGATCAGTTTTTTTTATGAAAAAAAAATTCTAGTCAGAGTTTAAAATCAATGTCTTCTTATTCTGAAAGGTGCTTTCAATCTCACTTAAGTGTAAGTAAAGATTATACACTATTATTGATATGCTATAAATAAATATAACTCCTTAGTATAAGCCAATATCACAAATGAAAGTATTTTTCAACAGATATCTATTTTTCTGAAGTATGATTTATTAGATATAGAAGTTAAGTTAGTATGATGAGCATGGAGCTCCCAAGTACTTCTGTATACAATGAGAATGGATAGATGGAATCCTGTTGATTACAGCTAGAATCTACGTGTGCTGGGTAAAAGTAGCCTCTCAAGTCAGCACCAGGTTATAACTTGGAAATATTATCATTTAGAATATTAAAAGATGCTCATTCTTCTGAAGTTAGCAATATTGCCTGACAGTGGCATGATGGTAAGCATTAGTTCTCAAGCACTGAAATTAAACTTGTATTACAAGCACAAAACTCTTTCTGACCAAAACAATCAGTTAAATGATAGTTGCTAAATAAGTGAAAGAAATTTTAAACTCTTGTTTGTCTTCCCAATTGCTTTCTGCACAAGTAAATGTGCTTACAGCAGTTAAATGGGAATTCATGGCTTATTGCTGGTTTAGCCAAGCACTACATTCATCTACTTACGGCAATGCTAACACGTTGCCCTATACATTAAGAAATAATCATCTTGTCTTGCATTAGAAATTGTTTATAAAAACAAGAGCTCCAGTGGAGACTTTTAACAGCACCAAAAGCATTATAAAAACACAAAACACACACATGCTAAGCCTCTGAATGGACTTTCATTTGTGGGAAAATCTTATGGCTGATGCTCCCATGTACCTTGGAGTTTGATCACTTTTGGATCCTTTATCAATTCAATATTGACAGGACTTGAACGTGAGATAAAGCATTATTTACTTGATTGCTCCATGTATTAAAGTGATAAAATATACTTTTGCTCTGAAATATTTTCTATAATTTGTTTTAATTCAGAACTATAAAGCCTTCTTAAAATTGGGTCATTCTGTTATCAACATGTTCTCAATCAACCAAGAGTAGACTTAAGCTAATTTAGGATTTAGTGAATTAATTTTAACTAACAGATCCATTTGGGAAAATTTGACATGCAAAGAAAAAAATCCAGCCCCAAATAAAGTCATTCTTAATTTAACATTTTTGTTGAGCTAATAAAATTAACTCTTTTTCTGGACTACATCTTCTTGACTTCTATACGAAAATAGCATTATTAAATTTCTTTAATCTGTGTCACAGCACACTACCTAGACACTAACACAGAGAATAAACAGGGAGGATATTGAAAAGACATAATGACTTATATTTAATAACTAGAGACTGTATGGGGTATTCCTTTATTAAATATTTACCATCTGCTACAAAACCAGATGGCCCAAGTTGTTCTTTGTTAATATGGCTTACAATAATTTGCTAGTTTTGTTCTAACACGAGCAAAATATGTTTAAGAGAAAAATAAATGTAAAACAGTCCTATAAATTGTTAATAAAAATTTAGCTCTTAAATTTTAATATTTTGTAAATCTAATTAGACATAGTCATTTGTTATTATTCATTTATCTGAAAAAGCTGTAGATCCCTTAAATAGAAAGGATTGAATCAAAAGAGCAAGGTTGTAATATATGTTTTAAGTAATAGAGCCATCTTATGAAAATGAGTTCTCAGATTTTTTTTCATATTTTATTAACTTACTTGAGATCCAGAGAGCTGTGACATTTTGATATGACAACTCAATATGAACAATAGAAATTTAATTTCATCTTCTGGTTATTGTCTGAAGAAGTGAATGAGAAGAATAATAGATATTCAGTCAGTCTAAGTATATAGAAGAAAATACATACAGGATATTTGGTTTAAATTGGTTACTATACACCTTTTATATCTGTAGTTACTTATGTCTCATAATTTGATTGATAACTAGTACAAGAGTAACAAAACTATTATGTATTAAGAACTCAGAATGATTGATTCAGTATTGAATGCAAACCTTTGT
This sequence comes from Grammomys surdaster, assembly GCF_004785775.1. NCBI lineage: Eukaryota > Metazoa > Chordata > Mammalia > Rodentia > Muridae > Grammomys > Grammomys surdaster. The sequence continues at coordinate 2,476,515 of NW_021604594.1, forward strand.
GAACCAAAATGCATATATAGTGAAATTTAATCGGATCATAGTTCCTTTGTACATTCTTATGTCCATGATTCATTATAAACCTAGCAGTTAAGATGTCATATTTGTAGAAATCTAATATATTGTGATAATACTACACAATAATGAAAATATATGAGGCATGAATACAAGCTTTGAAAATAATTTGTTGCTTATGAATAGCTACTTTTTCCAATTTTATACTTAAAATCCCTGTCAAGTATCCCATACTGAAGTTATATAAAGAGCTTGCACTAAATTTGTTGTTTTTACAAAGTGTAATTCTACATGTTGTTTTAAATTTTAATTTACTAATTTTACTTATTCACTTTACATCCTGCTCACTGCCCTCTATCGTTCACATTCCCAAACCTGGTTCTGAATCCCCATTTCTCTCCCTATTCTCTTCCCTCCCAGTTACTCACCCCTCAATTTGTCTCTGACTATTTTATTCCTCTTTATTAGTGAGATTCACAGTTTAATACTTGGGCCTTCTTTCTTAATTAGCTTTTTGGGTTTTTGGAGTATAACATGGTACCTGTGTTTTATGGCCAATATCCACCTATAAGTGAGTACATGCTGTATATGTCCCTTTGGTACTGGGTTATCTCACACAGGATGATATTCTCAAGTTCCATTCATTTGCCTACAAAATTCATGTTGTCTTTGTTTTTCCTAGCTGAAAAGTGTTCCATTTTCTTTATCCACTCTTTAGTTGAAGGGCATCTAGGTTGTTTCCAGTTTCTGGCTACTATGAATAAACCTGCTATGAATATAGTTTAACAAGTGTCTTTGTGAGATGTTGGAACATCTTTTAGGTATATGCTCAGGAGTTGTATAGTTGGGTTTTTCTTTTTTGATAACAATGTTATAATTGTACAAAAGAGATAATTTCATATCTTCCTTAAATATGAACCAACTTCACTCTCTAGCTTTAGAACAGTGTCATACAAAGACAGAGTTATAATTTCTGCTCAATATCAGACAATCATTTGGCTTGAGAACTTTGGCTAGGTCAGTTTATTATTTTCTTCCAGATATCCTTCATCACCATATCAGTATGGTTTGACCCAATGTGTGTTTATCTGGCAATAAATGAGGGTGGTTCCGTAGCATTTGCTATCAAGCAAATACCTATTTTCTTTTTGTTTATTGATTATTTTATTTATTTACATTTCAAATGTTAGTCCCCTTCCTGGTTTCCTCTCTGCAAACCCCTATCCCATTCCCCCTCCCCTTCTTCTATGAGGGTGCTCCTCCTCCCACCCACATACTCCTGTCTTCCCATTCTGGCATTCCCCTACACTAGGTCATTGAGCCTCCACAGGAGCAAGTGCCTCTCTTCCCATTGATATCAGATAAGGCTATCCTATGCTACATGTGCAGCTGGAGCCATGGGTCCCTCTATGTGGTTGTTGGTTTAGACGCTGGGGTCTCTAGGGTATCTGATTGGTTGATAGTGTTGTTCTTTCTGTTTAGATGCAAACCCCTTCAGCTCTTTTAGTCCTTCCCTTGACTCCTCTATTAGAGTCCCTGTGCTCACTGCAATGGTTGGCTGGGTGCCTTCTCCTCTGTATTGGTCAGGATCTGGCAGAGACCCTTAGAAGACAGCCACAATAGGTTTCTATCAGCAAGTGTTTCTTGCATTCCACAATAGTGTCAGGGTTAGCTGTCTGCAGATGGAATGGATCCCTAGGTTCAGCAGTCTCTGCATAGCCTTTCCTTCAGTCTTTGTTCCACTCTTTGTCCCTGCATTTCCTTTAGATAGAAGCAATTCTGGGTTAACATTTTTGAGATGAGTGGGTAGCCCCATCCCTCAATCAGGGCTGTGCCTAACCTCTGGACATGTTCTCCACAGGTTCTCTCTCCCCTTTGTTGGGTATTTATCCCCACTGGGTACTGGGAGCCTCTTGCTTTCCTGGCATCTGGGACTTTCTAGTGGCTACCCTCAATTCCCCATTCCCCACTACTGTGTACCTCTGTTCAATTTCATGAACTTCTCTACTTCTCCCCTTCTCCTCCCACACCTGATATTGTCCTCCCATTATCCCCCCCTCCTCTCTCCCGCTCCTCTTCTACTGTGATTTATAGCTGGGTCTTGGGTAGAACAATTCCCTGTTTTCGGAGAAACTGCCAAATTGATTTGCAAAGTGGTTGTACAAGTTTGCACTCACATCAGCAATAAATAACTGATCCCCTTGCTAGACATCCTTGACAGGATGTGGTATCTCTTGAGTTTTTAATACAGAATACAAAGGTTTATTTCTAAAAAGATTACTTTTTTTCAACCCAGGATACACAGATGCACTTAATATAACAATACCTTATGCAAAAATAGGTTACATAATACTCTGAAATGCAAGGAAAATCTTATTCTTTAAAAATTAGACAGCAGGCTTTTGAAGCTCAAGTAGCCTTCAAAATGGAGGGAGCAAACACTCGTGACACCACAAAGCTATGCTGCAAATGAAACCACTACCATTCAGCTGCAAATCACCCATGTTCACACAGTGCCAAACAGAACAGCCTTGTGCCAATCCTTTCCAATGGGTCTCAATGCTGCAAGCCAAAGTTGAATGATCTACAAAACTAAGTTTCAACAGAACTATTTAAACACCTTCCCTAAAATTGAGGAAAGAAATTGTGTTACATTTTTGAAAAAAGAAAAACAATAGTCAGCTAGAACTCTCCAAGCAGATGTCCTCCTAGTGAGAAGTCAGGAAAATTTTACATGAGATCTCAATAAACTGTCTTGAAGACATAGCAGGAAGCTTGCATTAAAACAGCTATGGCGGTCTACTCTTAAATGGCTTAAACCCAAAGCTGCTTCCACTCATCTGCACAATTCTGTTAACTGGAGATTCAGTGCTTGAGTGTTGGGTTGTCAGGCCAGGCTGTGGAAGGGTATCTTGGTTCTTGAGTTGGCATGGGCCTGGAGCCCTGAGATGAGAGGGGTTCGGCCATGCCCCCAGAACCCAGGGCCCTGCCATTCAGTCTAATCTTCCAGTCTAATCTCCATTTAACCTGCACTGTCAGTCACATAAGTCACAGGTAGAGGGCATGACTACCAGGCCTCCACCTCGAGAGATTTACATATTCATGAGTTATCTAAGGGAGGGGCATAGATAATTAAGCTATTCCTTTCTAGTCCCTCCTCTTTCCCACTCTCCTATTTAAGCTAGCTTTCCCCTAGCTCTTAGGGGACACACGCACATCCAGATCTAATGCCATGAACAATAAATTTCTCTTTGGAACCCAGTCCACGTGTCTTTTGGGGCCTGCTGCTGCCAAGCTTCCAGCTTTTGAAAATTCAGACGTTCTCCAGTATGTGGGACCTGCCCACAGGAAAGTCCTGGGACTCCACCACTGCCTGCCCCTGCAGGCTGCCTCTGCTGGGGGCACCACAGTGGCCAGGGGCTCACCACCCCGCAAGTTTTTTCCCACATTGGATTATCATGCCTGCTCCTGCCTGGCCATCACTCATTCGTTTAGTGTCATGGTAGATAGGCCCCTGAGAAGGTCGGTCATGCCACTCTTTTCTTGGACCAAGACTTGTGTGTCCCGTCCATGAAGTTCCACAACACGTTGTTATTCAGAATAGTCCTGTCCTCCGTTTCCTCTGTCAGAGATGACTCCTCAGTCTCTCTGTCTGTCTCCATAGCCTGAGGCACTATTCAGATTCCCAGGGGGTTCTTCCCTCACAGTGTGTCCAGAGACTTCTCTCCAAGATCTTCTTGCCTTTCAACTCTTGACTCCCATTTCTCTGTGGACATATCTGCTTTGCTTTTCCAGAAGGTTTGTCTAGAAGGATTGGGCACAGCTTCTTGAGGGTGTCTGGGGTGACCAACCTCAGGCCTATCATGAAGGATTACCGTTATACTCCTGTCTTGTTCCCCTTGGACCTCTCGTCTTTCTGTTTCTCTAAGTTCATTTCTTGGTGGTGGAGGCCCATTTCTTCTGGAATCACTGAAGTTTTTGGGTACCTTTCAAAACTTAGTTCTTCTCTTTGGGCTGGTAGTCTCAGTTTTTTTTTCCCCCTTCACTTCGACCAACAAACTGTTACTATCTTTTAAAGGATGACGGCTGTACAGATGCAGTGTCAGGAAACCTGGCCTGCTCTTGGTGACATAAGTCAAGGAACCTGCTCTGTTGATGATAGTTAGACCCATGGTCGAATCGTGCATCTGTATCTGGAGATAATTTTTTATTCTTGCTCCAGTAATCATTTTATTCGTTTACATTTCAAATGATATCCCCCTTCCTGGTTACCCCTCCATTTTGTTAAGTGCTTCTCAGCTATTCCAGGTTCCTCTGTTGAGAAGCTATTTACTCCTGTATTCCAGTTTTTACTTGAGATATTTGGGTTGTTGGTGTCTAACTTCTTGAATTCTTTGTAAATTTTGGATATTAGCCCTCTGTCAGATGTAGAGTTGGTGAGGATGCTTTCCCAGTCTGTGGGCTGCTGATTTGTCCTATTGCCTTACATAAAGGTCCTGTTTATCAATTGTTGATCTTAGAGCTTGAGCCATTGCTGATCTGTTCAGGAACCTGTCTCCCATACCAATGTTTTCAAGGGTATTTCTCACTTTCTCTTCAATGAGACTTAGTGAATCCAGTTTTATGTTGAGGTCCTTGAACCACTTGGACTTGAGTTCCATGCAGGGTGATAATTCTGCATCTATTTTCATTCTACGATATGTAGAAACCCACTTAGTCTAGCACCATTTGTTAAAGATGCTTTCATTTTTCCATTGTTTAGTTTGGACTTCTTTATCATATATCAAGTATCCTTAGGTGTTTGTGTTTGTTTCTGGGTTTTCAGTTCGATTCAGTTGATCCACTTGTCTGTTTCTTTATCAATACAATTCAGTTTTTAATCACTATTGTGTAGTACAGCTTGAGCTCAGAGATGATGATTCCTTCTGAAGGTCTTTTACTGTTCAAGATTGTTTAGGCTATTCTGATTTTTTTGTTTTTCCATATGAAGTTGAGACTGTCTCTTTCAAGGGCTATAAAAAATATGTTAGAAATTTGATGGGGATTGCAGTAAATCTGTGGATTGCTTTTGGTAAAATGGTCACTTATGTTAATCTTACCTATCCATGAGCATGGGAGATCTTTCCATCATCTGATATTTTATCAACTTCTTTCTTCAAAGAATTAAAGTTCTTGTCATACACATCTTTCACTTGCTTGGTATGAGTTTCACCAATATATTTTATATTGTTTGTGTCTATTGTAAAAGGTGTGGTTTCCATAATTTCTTTCTCAGCCCATTTATCATTTGTGTTAATGAGAGCTACTGATTTCTTTAATTTTGTATCCAGCTAATTTGCTGAAGGTGTTTATCAGCTGTAAGAGTTCTCTGGTAGAATTTTGGGAGTCACTTATCTATACTCCTGTATCGTATGCAAATAATGATACTTTAACTTCTTCATTTCCAATTTATTGTTGTTTTATTGCTCTGGCTAGAACTTAAAGTATTATAGTGAGTAGATAGGGAGAAAGTAGGCAGCCTTGACTTTTCCCTGATTGTAGTAGAAATGCTTTTTCTCTCCATTTATTTTGATGTTAACTAATGGCTTGCTGTGTAATTGCTTTGAATATATAGATATGTGCTCTGTATCCCTAATTTCTCTAATACCTTTAACATGAAAGGATGTTGGGTTTTATAAAAAAGATTTTTCAGTGTCTAAGATAGTCATGTAAACTTTTTTCCTTCAATTAATTTATATGGTGGATTATGTTGATGATTTTTGTGTAATGAACCATCCCTTGGATGAAGCCGACTTGATTGTAATTGATGATGTCTTTGATGTGTTCCTGGATTCAGTTTTGGAATATTTTATTGAGTATTTTTGCATCAATGTTCATAAGAGAAATCGGTCTGAAGCTCTCTTTCATTGTTGAATCTTGTGTGGTTTAGGTATCAAGATGTCTGTGGTCTCATAAAATGAGGTTGGTAGTATTCCTTCTGTTTCTATTTTGTGGAATAGTTTGAAGAGTATTGAAATAATTCTTCTTCAAAAGTTTGGTAGAATTCTGCACCAAAACCATCTGCCTCTTGGCTTCTTTTGGTTGAGAGATGTTAATGACTCCTTTTATTTCTTGAGGGGTTGTGTGGCTGTTTAATTCATTTACCTAATCTTGATTTAACTTTGGTAAGCGGCATCTGTCTAAAAATTTTTCAATTTTTTAAAGATTTTCTTATTTTGTGGAATACAGGTTTTTAGGTAAGATTTCATGATTCTTTGACAGTTGTTATGTCTCCCTTTTCATTACTGATTTTGCTTCTTTGGATACTGTCTCTCTGTGTCTTGGTTAGTTTGGCTAATGGTTTTTCTATCTTGTTGGTTTTCTTAAAGAAATAGTTCTTAGTTTTGTTGATTCTCTGTATTGTTATCTTTGTTTCTAACAGATCAATTTCAGCCCTCATTTTGTTTATTTCCTGCCTTCTATTCCTCTTTGGTGTTCTTGCTTCTTTTTTGTTTTCCTACAGCTTTCAAATATACTGTTAAATTGCAGATATGAGAACTTTTTAATTTCTTATGAAAGCACTTAGTGCTATGAACTTTCCTCTTAGCACTGCTTTCATTGTGTCCTGTAATTTTGACACTTTGTGCTGTTATGTTTATTTCTTTCTGTATTTCTTCCATGACCAAGAGATGATTAAGTAGAAAGTTATTCAATTTCCAACTTGCCAGTGTTTACCACTTGGTAAAGTCCAACTTTAATCCATGGTGGTCTGATAAGATACAAGTTGTTATTTTAATTTTCTTGTATCTGTTGAGGCTTGCTTTGTGACTGACTATATAGTCAGTTTTGGAGAAGGATCCATGAGATGCTGAGAAGGTACATTCTTGTGTGTTTGGGTGAAATATTCTATAGATTTCTGTTAGATCCATTTGATTCATGTCTACTAGTTTTCTTATTTTTCTGTTTAATTTTTGTCTAGATGTTATATAAATTGGTGACTGAAGTGTGACGTCTCCCCCTGTTAATGTGTGGAATTCAATGTGTAATTTACATTTTAGCATGTTTTTTTTTTCCCACAAATGTGGCTGTCATTGTGTTTAGGCAATGGATGTTCAGAATTGAAAAATCTTCTTGGTAAATTTCTCCTTAGATGAGTATGAATATATACATATTCCTCAAGGTCTTGTGTACTTTGCACGAATATTGAACAACTCTGGATTTCTTTATTCATTGCCATCTATTGTAAGAAAGTAGATTTTCTGAGGATAGTTGAGAGATACACTAATCTAATGCTATAAAGATTAGAATTTAAGAGCCCTTTGAGTTTTAATCCTATGATTGTAAAAGGTATATTAGAATGGCATCTCATTCACAGAGAAGATTTGAAAAACATATTATTAAGCAAGCATTCAGAGGATTAGAAAATGAAAATAAAAATACTTAAACTAGCAGTTTTCATTGTGTGCCAATATCAAGTCAAAGTTATAAAGAACTAAAATCTAAATCTAAGGCCAAAATAAAATGATATAAACACAGGAACAATTAATTGACTGGTAGCAAGACTGAAGAATGGGTATACACATATAGTAAGCCATTCCCAATATAAGGTAAATCCATGCATTCACCTTGCTAGATATAGTTATAATGATATAGTTGCATATATCATTAGATAGGGAAATATATTACTATGTTTTCTTTGTCAATTTTCTATAATCTGAAATAGAGACATTAATGTGATTAATAGTATCTTTGGTCCTGTTGCTAAAGAGGTGAAAGGTATGGTGGTGTTTTACATGCTGATGATAATTGCTATTCAGTTCCAACATTCAAGTGCTGCACAGTAATGCAGAAGCTAGTTCATTTTATGCTATCCATCAAAAAACTATTGCATGTAATGTAAGTCTTCACTCTCTGCTTCCCTGAAAAAGATCTACCTGTGCCAAATCTTGCATTAAGCATATGAATTATGTGACAGTAGCTGTAGTTGTATCCACGGGATCCATATTTTGGCAAGTACTTTACATCATCTTGAATCTATCTGACAGATGAGTAGGCATGTTTATATTGTCATTGTTGAATATTGATAATATAAAATGAGTAGAGTAAAAGGCTTTTGTTCTGCACCATTGCATTTATTAATTACAGTTGATACTGAGAGGCTGCAAAGATTGATGAGCATGGTTAGTCCCTATCTGAGCATAGTACATACTGCTTTTAGAGCTGTATGTGCTAACACCCAGCTCCATCAACATTCACTCCCACATCATAAATTCTTTCCAAGTCATATTGACTTAAATGGAGAAAGAAACAATTAATTTTCACATCTTGTTACAGTAACATCTTCCCAGATGTACAGAATGCTAAGGTAATTCAAAGTATATGTATTTTCTCTAGTCTAACCACTATTTTACCATATCATTTAAACCACATATCAAAGAATGAGAAATATTTCAAATTAGGCATCGATAAAATATTTTTCTGTATTTTGCTTGTTTGGTGTCTGAACAATTTTAAGAAGATTCTGAATGCTTTGACATTCAAAATTTAAAAAACAATGTTTCTTAATATTTCCTGGTCATGTTGAAAATCTTCTGTGACAGACCAAAGCCGATATTGGTATGCATGGAGGTGGATGAATTTCACAGAGCCTACTAAGACACAGAGTCTCCTGAAGGATTTCTGCAGATTAACATTGTTACGAGTTTGACAAAAATTAGTTCTTGCTGTATTATTAGTTTCTGTGTTTACTGGAGAACCATGGTTAAATCTTATGGGAAGTGCTGAGTTAGCAACAACATTTGAGGCTTTTTGATTTGAGAACTTTTCCCAACAGCAGATTTACATAGTGTAAAACCTAAGACAGAATGTTTCATCTGAGTGTCACAAACTTCTTTAAACAGGATTTTCTTCTTTACACAGAACACTAAAGAAATTACTTAAAATTAGGTCTTAAGTCACTCAAGTTGTAAATTGCAAAGTTATTTTCTATAGTCTAAGTTGTTCAAAAGTTATGTCAAAGTGATTTTTATTGACTTTAAACCTAAAATCTAACCGCCCCCCCACACACACATACACACACATACCACAAACAACTGGTATAACATATATTATTATGACGTAAGACTTTTGAAAAAATTTAAACTTTTAGAACTTTTCTTCATGTTTTGGACTCAGAATTATTTGAGAAATAATTCTAATGTAGGATATTTTAGATGTCTATAATTAGTTTTTATATGTACTTCAAAATTCTATTTATACCGATTTAATTACACAGTAAATAATTTTTGATGGAATAAGATACCTTGCCTTTTTTCTTTTATATGCATTTTGTAAATTTTATACTAGTTATAATTGTTATGTCAAATGCTATGACCAAAAATGTGAATAAAAGCAGACTGTGAAATTTACTAGATCAAATTTTGTAAGTATGTATAAAGTTGGTATCTAATAAACTCATAAAACAATTAGGCAAAGGATTTTTTATATGTATGTAATATAGAATATCTTTGAATACAAAAGAAAAATGCACAGTCGGAAAGTAAGGTAAATCAAAATTTAAGGAATCTTCTGCACAGTAGCTCACCATTTTTCTTTAGTTAGTATAGGAAATCAATGAGTTTATAACCTTCTGAAAATTATAAGGAATGCTCAGGCTCATTTTCTCTCAGGGCAAGCATACTAGGACACAGACATCAATTCTCCATGGTAAGGTGATGGTGCCAGTTGTGGAGTAGACAGCTATCATTTGTTTAAGTGGCTGAATAAATAAATGACTAAGCTAATTTTTAAATTGACATATAGAAAAATATAGATTCCTATTTGAGAAATACTTATACTGGCATACACTGACTTTGTTATCCTAAGAAAATAGTTTAGATATGGAGTCAGGAAAGTTACCTAACAGGAAGGGCACAGTATGGACTAATTCTTTGATATGGATATGCAAACAAATTCATTTCATTCAGATAACTTTAAACAACAATTACCCCATCAATTTTTAATTATTTTGAAGGCATAAGAAAACATAAAGCTTATTTGTGAAATGACAGAAATAGCATAGGAATTACATTGGAATTTTATAAATAAAGGATCAGGGCCATAATTGCTGACTAGTTATTTATAATTTAAGCAAGAAAAAGTAAGTTTTTATCAGGAAACATTCATGATTGTAAATCAAAGATCAGCAACTAATGATTTCAAATCAAAGATAGCATAGGAATATTAACTCATGTTAAGTAAGCTTGAGTAATATTTTTAAAATATATTGTCCTTTACATGTCTACAGAAATAGCAGCGACCTACTCCTGTGTGTGTCCGGTTGCTTAGGCTACTAATCCTGCTGTCTGGCACATCTGCTCATAGTCATTTATGAATCCAAATATTGTACCATTTCTTCCAACAATCCCTTCTTTCTTATTGAAATTCTGTCCTAAAAATCTGTTCTCTAAAAATAAATCTTTCAAACCAGAGGCAGTAGCAAGGGTGGTGGTGGGGCATGTTAAAAATGTGCTGAATATCTTCTAGTTCAAAACTTAAAGTTTAGCCTCTTTTGCTAAACCTCTATTTCCACCTTGTTTAAAATAAATTCTTTATACAGCACTTCTCTGTTTCTTTTTAGCATTCACTAAATAGAGAGAACAGAGTACCACACTTAGGTAAAGCAACAGAAGCAGGAGGTGAAGTGGTTGCTTAGCAACGACACCTGTGAGTAATTAAGCATCTCTTGAGAACTGCTTGGTTTGGCTTTAAGTTCTTGGCCTTGTTACAAGGAGCTATATGAATTGGTTGGATTTTGGCTAACTATGGTATTAAAGATTATAGTGGTCAAGATCCTCATCCAGGTAAGTAGATCTCCTTACTAAATTGTATCAATGGCGTTTATATTTCGCCATTCTCCTTGCAGTCAACTCAGACATACCTTAGGGAAAGTAGAGATGATTCTTCTTGTCCCAGGTGAATATCTACGTTTTTATAAGTAATTCCCAGTTCTATATTAATTTCTGGTTCCTGTAGCTATAGTTTTGTATTATTAGGCTTTAATTCTGTATTAAAATACATAGAAGACTCTACAATAGGAAATCACCTGTGTAAAAGACTATCGCTCTGAATGCCTATGTTTAGAATGCTGGGAGCAAGGTTAATATTGGTTTACATTAAAAGAGGGTTTTTAAGAGATGGATAGGAAGGAAGAAATGATGCAATTATTTCATGATCTCAAAAATAAAATAAATTTCCCTTTGCCTGTGTGCTACATTTGTGTAGCTTGGTCTTCTTACTGAACTCCTAACAATGGGAGCAAGGGCTGTCTCTGACTCTTCTCTGTGCTTTTGGAATCCTTTATCATACTGTGTTGCCCCATCCAGCCTTAATACAAGGACAGGTGCCTTGTATAGAGAACCCTATATGCCATGTTTAGTTGATATCAGTGGGAGGCCTGCCATTTGTGAAGAGAAACTGAGGAGGCATGAATGAAGACAGAGGAGGTGGAGCAGGGACTGTGAGAAGAGTCGAGGTAAAGGGCTGCAATTGACATGTAATATATGATAGAAATATAAATTTTAATTTTTTAAAAAACTTTAAAATGCCAATTTAAAAGACTTACTGATCATTTGAAGTAAAGGAAGTACAGAAGACTGAGCAAATAAACTCGTTATGATCCTCACATAGTCATGTTCTGCTCTTAGGATGCATATTTGGTAATTCCCTTCACCTATAAGGAGTAAATTTCTATCAGAGAGCTGCCCCCTAAAATAACTCATGAAGATAAAGTTGCATTTTCATGTTAATAAAAACTAAAAGTCATACATTAGAAATACACAGAACTTACAGAGCTACATACATATTAAAATATTTTATAGTAAGTTTGAAATAAGATGCAAAATAATAACCAATTATGCTTTTCTTGTGCTAGTAATTTTATATTTCAGACAACAATGGGATGAAGAGTAAAGTGACCCAACAGCTTTCATAAATAGTTTTAAATGGCGATGTGTAGAGTGGGTAGTTGGAAATCTGGTAAAACCAAATTGTGATGCAGGATGTTGAAATGCTGTCATCGAGGATGGAAGATCATTTCCCTAGTAAATGTGTGGCTGCACAAGCATGAACATCTGAGTTCAGAGAACCACATAAATGTACAGCATGATAGATCTCTCTTGAAATCCCAAGCTGGAAGAGAGAAGGATCCTTAGGCTTCATGGTTATCCTGGCTATCATACTTGGTGAGATATCAAAGTGTGATATATACGTTTATCAGATGGCTAAGGCCAAGGAACATAAGAGAGTTTCTCTAGTCTCTACTTAAAGTACTCACATGTGCATACATGCTTTCATGTCATATACATGCATAATCACACAAAATTTCTTCTTTCATAGAAGTATATCACACCTTTGAAAAGGAAATATCTATCTACAGAGATCTAATGACTTGTTATTCACTTTACAGGAATATTAAGTCAATTACTTAAGGAAAAAATGAGCATAGGGACTTATGTTACAACAGAAGTTATCCAGCACTGAGGAATATTCTCAGGCCTCAGCTTTTACTAAATGAAAATATACTTATTTATTTTTAAAAGTGTCTGATAAAATTAACAGATGAATTCAATGTTGCATTTTAGAAAGATTCAATTGTGTGTACAATCCAAGAAGTGTCATAAAGGTCACGAAGAGCAGAAATGTTGGTAAATCACAGAAACATATCAGCGTTTTTAAAAAACTCAATGGTCTCTACAGTGTCACTGTCAGAAAGAGGGATGTTTCTATGGAAACCAAAGCAAGTTGACAGTAAATTGAATGTTTACCAGGAATTCTTGGTGATTAAGGAGGCATGCATCTCTTCGGAGATATCCTGAGGATAGAGAAACATTAGTTCTGCAGACGGAACGAGCCATTAGACTAATATGGTTCAAACAGTAACAACATTAAAAATACTTCTTTTAAGTATTAATTTGCATCTTACTAATTTATATAAATACAAATATATTCTGAAAATAAATAGAATTCTGACTTTATATTTTAGGTTTGGAGCCTAGCCTTTCATGGCTGAATCATCTTTCCCGCCCTAGTTCCTGAGTTAAGGAATGGCAATGAAATTCAAGGAAATTGTTTGTAATTTAGAGTTCTCTGTTTTTATTTATATCTATGAAACTGATTACATTGTGGTGGCTAAGTTTAAAATTGTGACTTACGATTTGATTATAATTTATAAATTCATAAAGCAACATCTGTACACAAAAGTCATATTTTTCTGGTTGGTTCCTGAGTCTAAGGTTAGGGACTCAGAAATGAGTTGATTAGCTGTATGTAATTCAGTAATCCATGACAATTTGCTGCATATTATACTCTATTAACTACTTAATATATCAGTTATTCCTCAAAATAAAATCCCAAGCAATTACTCTATGGAGCAACACTATTTGTGTTGTATTATAATCAGCCTCCACCATCTTTTCAGAGTGACAAGTTGCAAGGTTAACTGTACATGAAGGAAGTGTCTATCTCATGGTATCACACAGCACATAGCTGCAGCCCTTGTAACTTATTCTTCAGTAACTATTCCACAACACAGCATTCTGGAATGAGTAGATACAAAAAAGTTTACTATAAATGTATTTTAGTCTCGATATCTTTTTTGTGAACATAATTTCTATGGTTTCCTCATTCACCCATTAATCATACTGAGAAATAAACTATGAAAATCAAATCAAATCTGAGTTGCAGAGAAGAAATAGCATCTTGATGGTATTGGGATTTTCTTTGCAGTAGAACTATTATGTGATGATGTCCCACTGACATGGATCAATTGCCTGCTAGTAGTGTTGGATTCGCTCTTGTCCAGCTGAGGAAATTCTATACACCAGTATTGTCAATGTTACCATGTATTTATTCTTCCTCTTTCATTCATTTTACAGGTTTAATATCACAGCCATTGTTTGATTGCTGTGCATGTGATGGTTGGTCTTGTCAGTTTGGCTGAACTTAGAATACCCAATGTGACACACTTCTAGACTTTTCTGAGAGAATGTTTTCTAAGATGATTAACCTGAGAGAGATGGCCTATACTGAGCATAAATGGCATCATGCTATGGGTTAGAGGCTCAGCCTAAAAAAAAAAAAGAAGAAAAGAAAAGTGACAAAAAGCGATCCGACCAAGCACTGGCATCCCTTGCTCTCTGCCTGCCAATCACATGAAATGGGAGCAGTAGTTTTCATACTTGCACTGCTATGCACAGGACTTAGGTTCCTTCTTATTTTTTCCCACCATGGTAGAATGTGCTTTCAGACAATGAGCAAAAGTAAACCCTTTCTTTCTTAAATCGATGCTTTCACTCATTTTACCACATCATGAGAAATCTAACTAACATGGCTATTTAATCTAGAGATATTTCCAAAGAATGCGATTCTTTTTTTGAGAGCATATCAGAATAACAAAGCATGCATATTAGTATTATTGACTTATCACATAGAAGAAAGATAAGCACTATTTTAATTACCCATTCATTTGGATTCTTATGCTTTTCTTCTCTTTTATTCACTATTTCTTCTTGGGGGTAGTTCTAGGTATGGTGATCTTGTTGAATACACATTGCAAGTAACAAGGAAACCACATTCTTCAGTGGTCTTCATAACACTTCTTATTCTTTTAACTTTTGATATCTGGGGCATTTGTCTGTGGATGTATCTTTTGCTGTCTTCCTTTTCATATTCTGGTGATCAGATTGCCATGGCCTTACTTGGAGACATGCTGTTATTACAGAAATTCATGAGTAGAAGGATCATATATGCAAAAATTCCTCAAGATTTGTGAGAAGGAATCAGACCATCCACTTGCCTAAGAAAATGATATTGACCATGTGAGTATCAGAGGAAGGGAATAGACTTTGTATACTGGGAATCAGTTACTGCATGCGGCTTGGCAGTAAAAGGGGTGTTACTAAAGTGTGGACTAAAATAATTTGCAAGAAGGTGGCAGCATTCCAGTTTACTTGAACTATAACTATATATTGATCTCTTCACAGGCCCCCAGCCCCTGTAGCATTTTGAGAGGGAGCTATTTTATTGTACACAAATAGTCTCATATCAAACCTTAACATCTTTATTCTCAGTCACCTCCAAATGAAATGCAAGATTCCTCAGCAGTCTAAACCACCTTAGTTTACTTACTTTGATCTGATGATACCACTCATATGCTTGATTCAGTTTCCTTCATATTTGTGTTTATTGTAACTAAATGCCTTGCATATATTTTCCCTCTGGCAAAAATACAATATTCTCCCATGTCTACTCCTTCTGTTATTTTCAAGGGGAGAGAAGAGGAGGTAAAAACAAATCTCAAAACCTGGACTAATGTGCTTTTAATGTCCACACTCTCACTGTTCTAACACTGCCAGCACTATCATCATCCACTGACACCCAAGTTAGTGACCTCTATCAATAGTGCTGACAGAGCACTGATGTCAATGAGCATTTAGTAAATAGCAAAATAAATCCCAACTTGGATTCTAGCAGATAATCTTGTCGGTTTTGTGTGTGTGTGTGTGTGTGTGTGTGTGTGTGTGGTGTGGTGTGAAACTGTCAGCTTGGATTGAGGACCTATTTATAGTCCTCCCACATTGAACTTGTCATCTTCCCTATAAACAACTTGGGAAATGAGAAGCAGAACAGATTTTGATTTCTGATGTGCCACTTGGGGAAGCTCCTCCCAATAGAGACGGAAAGTGCCCATGAACTAATTGAGAGTCTCTAAATATGCAGGATGTTCTTTCTTCCCTTCCTCCACTCATTTCCTGTGCTATTATTTCCTGCCTCTGGCTCTTAGTTTCACTAAATGCTATTCTCCTTACAATCTACCATTCAGAAACACAGCTGACATGTATAAAGCCTTCTCAAACTTGAAAGCATACCTTTAATCATTAGTACAAATGTTCCAAAACACCCTCTGAGATCAGCTTTCTTATCATCCATATTTAATTGATGTGGAAATTGATTAAAAATATATTAATTAGTTTGCCCATGATTATACTACCAGACATCTCTAGGAAGGTAGCAGTCTTTCAGGGGAGCAATTGGATGCTCATTTGGTTTCCTCATTCTGTTCTAAGCCAAATGGATGAGAAAACAAAAGAATAATAGACAAAACGTTAAATGCCAGTAAAGCAGAAGTTCAAAAACAAAGCGTACCTTTTCAAGCAAGCCAACCTCTTCAGAATGAACTGCTGTGTGGTGCAGATAGACAGATATAAGTATGACCCCAAGAAATCAGGGCAGAAATCAACTAGGAAGGAGATTTAACTCAGTTAACTTACTGCCATGGCCTGAAGGATCAAAGGAATTTTCTCACTTCAAAGAGATTACTGTCAACAGGAAAACCATTAGATCCATGAAAATAATACATGTCCAGTTTGCTACTGAATATGTTTGCCTACCTCTCTTGGGGCAGGAGGATACGGGATCAATAAAGACATTGAATATGAAAATCTTTATACGTGGAAATAGAAGGGGAAAAACACAGGAAGAAAAAATACTGCTCACAAACAATGGCAATTTTATATTCTTTTTCTTCCTACACTTTTCTACCCGCCCTGTTATTTTCAGCTGATGCCTTTTGCTTCATACTTCATTGAGAAATATTAATAGCTAACACTTGCATTATACTTGCTCAGGCTAGACGCTGCTCTAAGAGCTTTACATGTATTGAGTCTTTTAATGAAATGGAAGCAATCAGGCAGAAAGTGCCTGTATTACATAACACTGAATCTACAAAACACATTCCCTTCTTACTTGGGTGATTTTCTGTCTTTAAAGTTACAAGGAATAAAATGTTCTTGTTTTAAGATAGGATTAAACCTAGCATCACAAACTCCTGCTTATGTTTGTGTCAAAATATGCCCTTACTTTTGCAAGAATTTTGCTGATGCGATTATTTCATTTTTACTAGTGAATCTTTAATAATTTGCTTGTAAATTTTTTATAACTGTACCATGGCTAATTATAAATACAAGTTTGTTCAATATATTTTAATAATTATTTATTTTTAGTGAAAAATGATATTTTTGTGTCTTTCCTGTGGGTAAGTTGCTTTTAGTATCTGTGCATTAGAAATGTTGTAGAGAGTTCATTAACATAGGTGTTAGATCACTTGTTTTGTTTTATTTTTCAGTGAGAATATTTAACATCTGCTCAGAGGTTTGGAAGAATGTAATATACTGGAGGCTTCATAACTCACCACAAATTTATATTTGCTATCTGAGATTACATACCTGTCTATCAACATTCTCTAGTTTTTTTGGCCCCTAAAATGCTCTCTACTTTTGGTCAACTGCCTAAAATTCACATGTGAGTGCAATCAAGCAGTCTATGCTTCTCTGTGCTTAAATAATATCTTTTAACATAGTTACTGCACCCATATCCACCTTTATCAAATACTGTGTGATGCCTGTTCAAATATATTTTAAAGGAATGATGAAAACGTTGTCCTCTTTTTTCAAATTCTATTATGTATAGGATTAATTTAGCTTGAGCCTACTTTCATGTAAAACAATTAAATGAAGCTAATTCTGACATGACTTGCATTTCCCACTGAGTGATTTTCTGACTAATTTTTCTTCAGTGTGTTTCTTTTCTTGATTTTCAATATTCTGTGTGTATGTGTGTGTGTGTATTGTGTGTTTGTGGTTTATGTGCACTCGTGTGTGTGTGCGTGTGCTTGACTGCAAGTATTTCTGTGTGCCAGAAGTCAAGAAGATGTTGGAGTCTATGGAACTAAAATTAGGAGTTACAGATGGTTGTGAGTTGCTTTGTATGTGCTGGAAATCAAACTTCGGTCCTCTGGAGGAGTAGCTAGTGCTCTTAACAAAGGAACTACCTCTGTAACCACAAATGTATAGCTCATGCTGGCCTCAAACTCATAATCCTCCTTCCCTTCAATTTCACCATATTCTACCTCCAGGCACCAACATAACTAGTTCCTTTATGGTTAATATTGCTTTATTTTTATTTATGTGTCTACATGTGTGCATGTATGTATGTGCATATATGTGCAGATGCCACAAGAGGGTTTCAGATTCTCTGGAACTGGAGTTACAGGCAATTATACGTCACCCAATATGTGTGTTAGTAATTGAACTGCTGTAATTTACATATGTGCAGCCTAGTCATCTCTCTATTTAATGGTGAACTCACCAAGGAATCATTTTGTCTTTTTCAACTTTCCTGAAGTACATTCTTTTGGTAATAGCATATGCTAACATTATAGCATTTTTGGTTTGTTTTCTGTTTTGTTTGTTTTACCTTCTGACTAACCTGAATATTGCAATGTCCCAGAACAGAATTGTAAGTCCACTTAGTTCCAATATTTTTGAGAAATCTTCATATACAAACTGAGTGTGATAGTGCACCTATAATCCCAACACTTTTGCCCAGCATTACTTTCATTGGTTTCATGGCAAAATTGATGCATCATTCAGCAACATGTTAATGTTTTATAATGAATATATTGTTATAACCATGTGCAATTCAGGATACACAATGCATGAAATTATGGTATTGATATTTGGCAGGAATTAATTAATTAATCAATTATATGTGTTTGAATGTTTGCCTACATTTATGTTTATGCAAAAAATGCATACCTAGTGACTGTAAAGTTCAGAAGAGTTTGTCTAATCTCCTATTGAAACTGGAGCCCTCTTCAAGAGCAACAAGAAGTTTTAACTGATGCACCAACTCTCAATTCCCTAAAAAGAATACTTTAATTAAAATTTAGAAGTTAGAAAAATAATGTTGTATATTAGAGAAAACAAGGTAATGTAGGTAATTTAATATACAAAGAAAATAATTAAAATACTTAAGGCTGACCAGGATATGGCGCAGCTGGTAAATCACATGCCTAATAAGCTTGAGGACCTGAGTTCAACCCCAGTACCTATATTGAAATGTGTGGCATGTTTCTGCATGTGTCAGCTCACAGAATTTATCTCAGCATTCTGGAGACCCTCTGAGTCTAAAGGCAGCCATAACCACAGTGAGAGACAATCTCAAACAAAAATAAAAACAAAATTGTGTGGCATGTAAGTGTGTGCCTGTACATCCAGCACTCTGGAGCCAGAGACACATAGAGTTTGCTGATCAACCATTCTGATTGAATACTTGAACTCCCAAACTCAAGATAAATCACAATATAGGGTATACAAATGCAAGTTCCAAAGTACTTTTTAGTTATATTGTAAAATTTGTCAACATATATAACTGATATTTTACTGTTAAATAGTATTTTACCAGCAATAACTGTGTAGAAATCTCGAAGAATTTTAAATCCCTGATACAGGCATTTAAAGTTTGATGTTGTTCTACAGGATGCTGTGTTCATTGCTTTTCTGTGATAGTCGCCATGACTGAGTCAACTTATAGAAGAAAGGATGTATTTAGTATTCTAGTTCCAGAAGATTAGAGTCTATGATGATTGGGGCAGCATTGCAGACATAGTGGAAGAAGTGGGAAACTGATGGCTCATGTCTTGAATACATAACTGAGACATCATACCAGAAGTAGTCTTTAAAGTCTCAAAGCTTGCCTCTAGTGAAATGCTTTCTTCAATCAGACCATTCCTCCTACACCTTCGAAATAATGCCACTAACTTGAGACTAACTATTAAAATGTAAGGGGCATTTTTACTTACAGTATTATAGAGAACATCTAGGAAAGGAAGAGATATAAAGAGAAGGAGGTTAGAAAATGATGCAGAGAATAGATACCAAAGAGAGTTAAGTTTATTTATGAATAGAATACCTCACTTCATATGTATGTCACTTTAATATTTCTTTAGGAATTATTACTGAGTACTGGGTAGTCATCTATATTTAGTGAAACATCACAATGAATCTTTTGTATAAATAATTAAAGGCAAGTCACAATTAATTCTCTAAATGAGTCTTATTTTTATAAATAAGTTATAAATCAATTATAAGTTATCAATTAGTTATATTGTATATATGAAGTAAAACAATACATTAGCATATTGAAAATAACAAAAAAGACTCAAAATCTATTATATTCAGCTGTGAGCTACAGCAATGTCTGCCCTGGCAAAATAGGCCTACTAGTGCAATAGCAGTAAGGTATCATGGGACTAATCAGGTACCTTCTAATTGGATTTAAGTCTCAGTCCACAGTGTAATTTAAATTTTTTTTGAAAATTGTTTTTGATGATGGGTTTTAAACGTTTTAACCTCTTTTGTATCCTACCACCAACCAGAGGTAGTGGAAAAGAAAGGATATGGGGGGAAGTGGACCTGTTTATAAAGGTTCTTTGGAGCAAATCATGTCTGTGTTGTTTGGAAATCTACAGTTTAGTTTATAGGTCAGCAGCGATAGCTCGATCCACTCATCAACATTTCACAGATACACCAGAGTCCTGTTCAGTAGAGTCTGGATAGTAAACACGAATGAACAGTAGAGGTACTATCTAGCAGAGACAGGCAGGCCTCAGCTTCACACAATGTGTCAGCAGGAGGGATCTGGAGAGACACCAGAAGTTCTTTGCTGTGCTTCTCTAAGGAAAGTGAAGATCAGAGAATTATAAGACCAACAAGCATTGTACAGCTAGCTCTATAAGCAAGCCGAGTTTTGCCTTTCCCTGTCCATTGAGTTTTATTTATATTTCCTCCAAACATCACATATTCTCTACACGTCTTGGCTCAGTGTGTTCCTTGCCTTAGCATGAGCATCTGTCTTAGCTGATATCACTCTGTCAATCAGCCTGTGTTCCCTTAAGCAGCAGGAATGCTCAGCATAACCACCAGAAATTTTTTGGCATGTTTCTCAGTGTGGAGTCCTGACAAATGTAGCTCAACTAAGCAATGTAAAACAGACCAATACGTGTATGTCCTTAGTGAAGAATCCCTCATCATGTGTCCATTCATGTGATTCCTTTAGCAGAATAACCTTTCTCTGGTGTCTACTTTAGGAAATGTTCCTTTATGAGTCTGTCTTAGTCTTTTACCTGTGTCCACTTCAGGAAAACACTCTTTCGGGTATTTGCCCCAGCAAGACACCATCTAACACAACTGACTTTCCAAAGAATCTTTAAGTTTCCACCTCAACACAACCCATATCATACATCTATCTAATCTAGGCAGGTTTTGGGCCCTATGGCTGAACCTACTACTAGTATGCTGCAAAATGGACATACTGCTTCCTAATGACTTATCAATATAGCCGAAGGTCAATCTATCTCTCAACTCTCATGCAAAAGATGGTTTTGTAAAAGATGGTTATTACAATGACCCATAACTGGCCAAAGGGAACAGAAAAAGAGGCTGTAGAATGATTATCCCTAAAAGGGGTTTTTATATATACATCCCCACCTTTAAGACTCAGGGATCATTGCAGAAAAGTGACTGAAAGAGTATAAGAGGCAGACACAGTGAGTTTCAGGGTAGCTGCCCATGTGCCCAGATGGAACACTGTGTAAAAACAAACAAGACAAACAACAAATGAACAAACAAACAAACATGAAAGTCTAAGGCTAAATCTCAGCTCTGAGAGAAATATTCTACACATACTCCCACCCCCTTTGACATGTAGTACTTTGTGGAACTCTCTCAATCTAGTATACAGCAATGGTATAAAGACCTTCCCATGAGCATTCTATAGTGAACAAGATGTAATTATATAGGATCTTTTTCATGAAATATGTTTTTTTAACAGTTGAATACAAAACCATGTGGTCAAAGTAGTAAAAAAAAAAGAACAATTGCATAGAAGTCACTGCACATTGTTGTATGTGTGCAATGTCTGCAATAATTTCCACATTTCAAGGAATGATGTGAGATACTTATTTTTCTTGGAAGTTGTCTAGTTAATGTACTGAAGATGTCATAGATCATTCATTCCATCTTTAGCTGAATATTGTCAATTAAATGTGCCTCACCAGCTACGGAACTTGATTGGTTTGTTCCCCAGATATGTCCTGGGACAGCATTAGTTTTATGTCATTCAGAGCTATCTATAGTGATAGAATTAGGGGCAATTACATTTTCTTAATGAGATTTCTCCTAAGAGAGCTGGGCAGAACATTCATGCTGAGAAACAAACTAAAAGGTTTAACCTGAACTCTTTTTGTTAAGGTAACCCTGGGAAAATATCATTCTAACTTCTGTGAAATTAAAAACTTTGCCTCATAGTATCTCTTTTCTGTGATCTGTGCTGAAATATTGAGGGGATTTTAATACAATGAATTATTAAAATGATGGGGCTTCATTTCTCTTCTATCAGTTGGATACTATGAATACTAGGAAGGTTAGACATTTCTATTGACATTACACCTCTATTCACATTAACCAAAATACTGTGACAATTTTACAATTGTGTGCATCATTAATTGTATTTATATTTAAATGTACATAATTATTGAGTTTATATGCTAGTTATTGTAATACTTACTTTTCTGTTGTGATAAAAAAAACATCATGATCTTTTATTCCCTCTGTGTACTTATAACATTTTTTCTTACATCTTTTGTATTAGTGATATCAGATAACATGTTCAACACTTAAAATTAAAAGAAATAATAAAAGAGGGAAGGTATTTAGTTCCTGAATATTTGTAAATCATTTTCTTTATAAATTTCTTATTAGGTATAAGCAAAGAAATAGATTAATTTATATAATAGTGGTACAGAACTTTAAACCTGACATTTAAAATGAAGACGTTTGAAGACAAATGGCTATAATGGAAGGAGTTGTGCTTTAAATAAATTTTGTTTTGTACCACATATGACAATGTTATTTGAAATTTCGTTTGTTTTCTTCTATTATCTTTAAGACTATAATATAATTTCATTTCTCCTTTTCTTTTCTTACCTTCAAATTCTCCCACATACCCCTTGGTCTCACTTTCAAATTTGTGGCCTCTTTTCTCTAAGTGTTATCAGGTACATATATGTATATGCATAGATATATGTACGTATAAATATAATCCAGTCAAATTATATAATATTACTTGAATGTCTGTTTTCATAGCTTCCTGTAACCAGATTTTGGCTACTGTGTATGTTCTCTTTTCTTCCACCATTCTCCACTCTTTTCACCCCTAACACTAGATAGTAGAGAAGGAAAGATAGAGGGGAGAGGAGGCTACATTATCATCAGACTGATTAGGGACATCAATTTCCTTGGGGCAAGTTTGATTGATTTCCCTAACAAGATATTTAATTTCTGCTTGTTTTTTTTTTTTAAAGCATGTCTCTTTAACCAACTGTGACAAACAGTAACCAGCCAGCAACCAACAACCCACCAACAGTTCCCCACACTTTGGGGCTCTAGCATTTATATAACCTCCGAAAAGCCCCAAGAATTCTGAACATTACATAGCCACAAAAATGATCTGAAGCCTGAAAAATAATGCCTCTGCTAGAGCACAAGGTACATCATAGTCAGCTGTTGTGGAAAATCTGAAGCAGCCCTATATCATAGGACTGGGATTAAAATAAAAATGTATTATATTTCTGTGTTTTTTTAAGGAACCAGAATTTTCACTATAGCTGCCCATTTGGTTTGGATAACAAATTGGTGTGCTATTCCCTAGAGGAGACTGGTTATCCTAATCTCATCATTCCTTAATTGCCTATAGTACTTTGTGCAGAGGTGAGGGTTTGTGGGCTTACAACTCCATGCTGGCATATCTACTACTGTTCTCATTAAGCTCATGTTTGGGCAGTCACACTGGTGAGACTTAATGGGTGTAGTTTCTGACATCATTAGGAGACACAAGTCACAGCAAAATCTCTGACCTTCAGGATCTAATAATCTTTTTGACACCCCCCCCCGTTTTCTAAAGTGATCCTTGGGCCTTAGGTGTAGGAATGTTTTGTATTTTCTTATATATTGACATGTTTACAGTCCTTGCTACACAATTAGTTTATTATGTGATTCTATAAAATTCTGGAGGCTAGATTAGGTATCAAAAAATGATGCTATTTAGTTCACATTTTTGGAAGTCCATGTTGAGGATCTTGTGGAGGATAACATAACAACACTATAGTAGCTCTCTCTCTCTCTCTCTCTCTCTCTCTCTCTCTCTCTCTCTCTCTCTCTCTCTCTCAATCACTCTCAATCACACACACACACACACGCACACACATCCACACACACACACACACACATGCACATCCACACATACCCCTTTTGGGAAAGAAAAACTCCAAATGTTAACACACATGCTAATTAATCACAATAATCTGCTATTATCTCAACTTGGACCAGTTCTTTAAATAAAAGGAAATGTTGAATCATGAAGTTTTAACTGGAGCTTGTCAGGTTTCATCCTTATCTGTTTTCATTCTGTCATTCTGCTTCCCGATTTTGACTTATATTGTCCTTCAAAGTCAGGCTGATTGCTTTCATCATCCTCTTCTCGGGAAGTTGCTCCTGGTATACTACCCTGTAATCAAACTACACTGTGCAACATTCATAACACGGATATTTTTTCCTCCTCTATATGGATACTTTAGACATAAACTCCTACTTTCCTTTTATGACACTGGTTCTTAAACTTTAACACATTTTAAAATCATTTCTGGCTAGATATGTAGCTCAGTGATAGAGTGCTTGCCTAGTACAAAAAAGACTACAAGTTGCTTTTCTGACACAGCAAATTAATTAACTAAAATTAATCAAGGGTGTAACAAGTTCATACCTTGTTAGATACTTGCCCCAGTTTCTGATTCAGTAGGTCACATCCTGATAATGTGAATCATGAACAATTTCTATTTGTTGTTATTCCATCATAGAGAAAAGTTCATTTTGACATTTGTTACCCCATAGAATTAACTGATCAAATTTAAATTTATCATTGCAGAATAATTGGTTTTTACTTAATTTCCTTGACTTTGTCTATATTATTTTCTTAGTCTTGCAACATGACACTTCTTTTCTTTAAACAAGGCCCTAAAGGACTCTTCTGGACTGATGCTGTGGCACTTTTAATCCCAGAATGAGGGGGCAGAGGTAGGTGCATTTCGGTAAATTTAAAGACAGTCTAATCTATGTAGTGATTCCAGGACAGCCAGGGTTATACAGTGAGACCCTGTTTTGCAAACGAAACACACAAACGCAAAAACAAACAAATAAATCCTCTTTGATTGTTGGTCCATTTGTACTCAGATTGTTGGTCCATTTGTACTCACTTTAGAAGTAATGGTGAAAACTGGATAAATCCACTTGTTATAAACATTTTGTATTATTGTTGATCATCAAGTCCTGTAACAACTCAACTAGCACACTGGTCTTTCAACTAAATACAGAATCCGGTTTGAAAAAAAATAACCTAATCAAAAGGTGAGGAAGATGAGAAAGAGCTAGAGCAGAATGTAGGTAAGAATCAAGACACCCAGAGAAATTTAAATAAACATGATTAAGAATATCTTAGGGATTATAGATGTAGCTAAAGTGATAGGATGCTAGCCTAGTATACTTGATGGCTTGGGTTTGAATACCTATATTTTATAAACTGCATATGATAAAATATAGCTTGATATCTTGATTCCTAGTACTTGAAGGATAGAAGCAGGCAAAACAATAAGTTCAAGGCTATTCTTGACAACTTAGTGAGTTTGGCATCAGTCTGAACTACACACGAGACCCTGACTTACAATGTAGAGGAATTTTCATCCAGCAATGTAACCATTTTGTCAAGAGAATCATGGCTCACTGGGATAGAGTTAGCATGAAATGTGGTTGACCAAGTGTATAGATTTTATGTAGATTCATAAAGATATAATTGTGCCTTGATAATCAGAAAGAATGGATAAGATTTATGAAAAGACACTGGATTTTATTTTGTTAAATGCAATCCATTGAATTAGATAAACCACACTTTAAAGATGTTTAACCTCAAAATGGAAGAAGGGGATATGTTGTTGGGAAAGAGGATTTTGTCTATATTTACACATGTAATAAAAGACTATGGGTTCCATCCAAATTAACCAAGATCTAACCTGAGTAATAGAAGCTTCCTCATGAAAAGCATGGTTCAAGGAGAGAAAAGAGAAAAAACAGAAAAGTAGATGACACAGAAATCTGACTAGCCCTGCATGTAGACAGCTCAAACAAACTATCTGAAAAAGGATAAATTGTTCCTAAGACTGGCAGATTGGAAAGCCTTGATGCTGAAATAGACATTTGCTGAAGGACAGATGATCAAGATTAGAGTTATGAAGGATTATTAAATCAACAGATCTTCAAAAGGACATTTAGACTGTTAAGTTTATGGGATTGATATTTTTCTGTTGTAATTAATAAACTATATGATTTTTAGCTTAAACAGAATGGAAAGATATTAGAAGAGTTTAATCCAGCAACATGGCTGCTTTGGCAAGTGATCCAAAGACCTTCTAGGTCAATGTGATCAGGTTGGATTGCAGACATGCCCCACATGTTTAATCCCTCTGGGTGGAATACAGGCATGCCCTAAGTACATACCTTTAATCTCAAACAATAAAGGTCAGGTTAGTGTGTAAGGAAGCACCCATGTTTGAAAGTAACATCTAATTGAGAGGCAAACAAAGTAATGAATGAGAGACTGATGAAGGTGTGCCATTACTGCCCTCTGGTATGTCTCCTGTGCTTGATTTTGTGGGTTATTGTGGATCTGTATCCTCTAGTGCAAAGTGTGAGTTTGAAAGCTAATTCTAATTCTTAATCAATCTGAGCTTAAGTTTTCACTATTTGAGTGTGTTCAGAAAAGCCTCTGATTATATTTAATCTTATGACCAGAAGGTGTAGCACAAAAGAAGATATAGTGTTGAAACTTATTTTTCATTCTTTTCATGTTCATAAGTGAGTTAATCACACTAACAAAATACAAAAATATTCAGTTATTATGGTATACGTCAATAATCTCAGCATTCAGGTGATGGATTCAGGGAACTGACAGGTTTGAAACTACCTTGGAATAATGGAAAACACAGAGAGATCCAGATCTAGCCTAGGCAATAGGATATAAGAATCTAAATAGTCCAGTAATAGTATTGTCATTGACCTAATAGAATTTATAAATTGTGTTACCATGGGTATAACTATTCTCTCAATAAGGTTATATTTTAGAAATTAATACACAATGATTAATATAGTAAACAAAAATATAGTTTTCTAAAAATTCATATTAATATTCTGTGAATAAACATGTTTATAATTTTCACTGGAGTCTATTACCATTTCTCAGGCCAAAATACAAAGACTCAAGAACTTGTCTTCCACATAATATTGTTACTAAACCACAAGGTTATCATGATTAAGAAAGTCTTCTTCCTAGAATGATGGATGACATATGAACAAATATCTGTATTCTATCATGTTGCCTTTTTCATTATCAACAAATTTTATGCTATTATGTGATTTTTTCAATAAAATGTTAAAACCTTGTATATAATAGCCCCTAATTGTATGGATAGCAAAAACCAATTCATATTCATCCCAGCTTCCAAAATATTCATTGGGTTTCTTGATGTGATTTCGTTACTAGGGCTAGATATGGAGACTAGTGTCTGAAGAAAATCCTGAGTGTCTGAGTGCACTATATAGGGAAGCTATTCCAAAGGGGTTCCTTGTCAGAGTTCTCATTCTTATAAACACATTTAGAAAGGATTAGCTTATATTGACATTGTATGGGCACATATATATGGTATGACATTATTTTAATGGCTTCATAGAAGCAGTTATATCCAACTATTACCCAATCATATAAATATATTAACTTATATTCTCTTGGATTATATCCATCAGTATAAGTTAAATCTTCCCAGTACTTTATCATATACAAGAACAGAATATACCAAATCATATAGAATCCATGTTCAAGTGGTCTTAGTTGATTGATCTTTCATTTTTTTCTAAGTACAGTGCTAGAAATTCAATCCAAGAACATTAATTATACTACTGTTGCTTGGTTCTTTTTTGTTGGTATTATATATTTTAATAGTTCATGTTTCCTGAAAGCTATGTTTCTGCTTTCAGAAATCTAAAAGGGAATTTATAAACTGTGTACACTTTCTGTTAATCAGCAGTACACACACTTCAAACAGTCACGTTATTAGATGGAGAGTTTCATATTTCTATTGAGTATCCTCTTGTTTGGTTGATGGAAAAGTTAGAGACCAATACCTGAGTACAGCTTGCATGAGGAGTGTATCTTTGTGTAGCTTACATATTCCCTGAAACCTGTAGAAGAGAAGAGAGCATGAACCATCAGAACTAATGTCTGTTGAGAATACAACACATTCTCTCAAACTTGCTTGTTTGAAACAAGACACTTTTATTACTTCATAGTTTCTTTGGGCTAGGATTGGGTCTTAGGATTGATCCTTAACAATCTTAAGATATCAACAGAGTAGGGTCTAATTCTGAACTAATTCACATGAATATGAATAGTATTTAATTCTCTCGGAGTTAACTGAAGGTCAAACTGAATGAGAGATTGAATCCAAGTAAAAGCAACAGTCTTAGTTTGGTTCATTGATAAGGTTACCTTTAAGTATCACAGTTTGTTTCATCAAAATACCCAAGTACAGGAGGTTTAAGAGAATCTAAAGTCAAGATGAGACTTATGTGATGACCTTTCACTTCTAAATTTTCTAATTTCTAATAGGACCATGGGATTCATCTCAAATTCACTGAAAAGAATTACTCTAGAACATAAGACACTGAAATAGTGGCATCTAGGCTAATGGCAAAGTTAAGATTAATGCTTTATAGAATATAGACAGGAGTTAAAACAGCTGAAGTAAAAAAAATAATAATAGTAAAGCAATTTTTCAATATCATTCTTTAATTAGAGACAAATTAATCATGATTGGGAAAAACACTAATCAAACCATGCAAAACAAATCTTATGCTGGAGAGATTTACAAATCTTAGCCTTACCTTTTAAAATTCAAATCCACATCTGTTTTCGAGTGAACTTAAAAGGTTAGCTGTACAAAAAGGACTTGTTTTCTTTTTATGAAGAGTAGAAGGTTAATAGTATGGCAGTTATGATTTATTAATTTTAGCAACATATGAAAATTAAAAGCTGACTCTTAGGTTTTGGTAATGCCCAATTCATACAGACATGAAAATAACTTTCCCTACAATTGTCAGGAGACTTTATTCCTTGTTGCTTTTCTCTTTTATCTGATAGCATTTTAAGCTTTTAATTACAGTATAAAACCTATCCATATATATATCTGGGGAGAGATAGCAAACTACTAAATAAGTGGAAATTGTTTGGACAATAAATAATCTTTCCACCAAACTTATTTATCAGATTAATAGACTTTAAAAGAACTTTGGGGCAATACAATAGTTGCCTTCTTCACTGCTGTGAGAACATATCTGATAAGAAGCAGCTTAGTTTTATAAACTTATTTGGGCTTAGAGTTCTAAGGGACATATTCATTATGGCACTGAAAGAATGGCTTAGGTGCCAGAGGTTGCTGGAGAATTGCTTAGGCATTCAGGAGGCAGAAAGTGTAAAGGAAGTATGGCTGGCTCTCTAACCTCCTGACCACTCATTGACCTACTTCTTCTAGCAAGGTTCCATCTTCATACAACACCATCACTTGGACACCAGTATTCCAGCACAGGAACCTATGAGATATATTTCACAAATCTATATCAGAATATACACCTGAACTCAGGTAGCTGAAGTAGAGAATCATAGTAGGTCAACTATGGTTACCTAAAGAGACCCTGTCTCAAAAGGAGAAGGATAGATAGATAGATAGATAGATAGATAGATAGGGATAAAGACAGAGAGAGACAGAGACACTTAGAAAGACAGATAGAGACAGTAACACAGAGAGACAAAACATTGTGATGCAGAATAATGTTATAATAAAAACATATGGATACACAGTGAAACCCATAGTGTTCAAACTACCTGGGATTTTCAGTGTTAGGTTTCTGTTGTATCATGCTGTAGATTATCATATGTGAGAGATTTGTGCCTAACTATTCTAGTAAATGATGAGAACATATTTGTTTAGATCCCTGTTTGAGGATATTTTTCTTGCTTAGACTACACATACTTTTCATTATAATTTAAACCTTTTAGTTCAGGTGTATAATCATCCTTTCATGGATTAGAAATGAACGTAGGCAAGTGTGGCAGTAAAAGGCACCAGGTGAAGTATTGTATGGACTGCTGCTCTTTAAAAGTCAAAGTCACTTTTAAACTCTCAAAAAATCAGGTGACTTACTCTGTTGTGTCTGATTTCACTAACATTGAAACCTTAGCATCACTTCAAAAGAATTATGGGCATTGGTTGTTCTCCAAATAATTCAGTCTTAGTGCTAACAAAGCTTAGTTCTGTAGGCACTTGGTTTTAGAAGCCTACTGGTGATCATTTGCCTGATAGCAGTCTGTGCTACTTATAGATAAAGAAAATAAATGCCCATAAATAAATTTGGGACACTAGAAAAAATTATGAAATTTACACTAGAAGGTCTATTTCATTCTTTTTCTTTTCTTGTTTCACCTTGCTCAAGTTCAAAAGAATAATGAGTTAATTAGTTCAGGAACTAATCACTCAACTCTCTGAAATGTGAATTAATTAGTTGAAATATCTAGAGGATAATAACTTAATTAAAATATTTGCTTTCAATGTTTCTTTAATTTTTATTATGCATATATAAGGTACAAAAACAATATTTTCATATTCTCCATGAACATGTAGAACAATGAATTTACTCAAATAAATTGTTTACTACTTGTCACAATTGTGTTTTTCTAATAAGAGTATCAGAAATCATGCAGTTTTCCAATATTTGGTATACGATATAGCTCCCTGTAACCTCCATGTATTCATTTTTCTTTAACTCTCTCCCTTTTAACTTATCTCCCCCCATTTCTGATGCTCCCCTATTTTCCCTGTCCTGATGCTGATAACCACTATTCTTTAATGTTTCTGCTTTTAAACTTGGTTTGTTTCATTTTTAGTATTTGGTTGAACAAAATACACATTTTTTAAAAACAAACCCATCACAAGGAAGACAGAAAAGTTGAATTTAAGAAAGAAAGGCAAAGCCTAGGGCTGTTCTTTATTAGGTATCAGAGTCAGGCCAGAGCCTTCCTTAAGGGCACTGGTGATTTCATCCTTTGGCATGGATGTGGGTCCTGTTTTTAAGTTCCAGAATGGTGGATTGAGTGGAAGCCAGCCCTGGAGTGTTTAAGTGCTTTACATCTCACTGGCTCAAGGACTTGACTTACATGCAACTATTTGAAATACAGAGGATAAGTAGATTAATGAGAAGGCATTTCCTCTCTTTCCCAATAATGTCTTGCTATCACCAATAGTGCCATTGGACACCAAAGGCATGGTTATAGCAATAAGGAATTTGGGTAGTAGCTTCTGCCTGCTAGTGGTTGCCCTGTCTTGGTGAAAAGCCAGTGCTTCTTCTGCTGCCAAGCACCAGGCCACCAGCATAATGCAGAATCCACTTATTTAGTGGCTCTGATAGTCTCATAGTCCTATCACATATTCTTTTCTTATATAAACTTACAGGAGAAAAACATATTTAAAAAACTGTTTGAGGAAGTAGCTAGTAACCACTTTCTTGGCTCTATAGCTGTGTTCTCTGAGCCCAGGAATTTTACCCATTCCAGCTGTTCTTAAGCTCTCCAAGGCTGACTGCCACAGATTCTTTCTCACTTTGTCTTTAAAGAGTGGAACTTAATTCAAAGGTAGATTTATTTGCGATTTTACTAGAGTGAACTAACTCAGAAAGCTGCCCTTTGACATCATCTGTACAAGATCCCGTTCCTCAATGTAGTGAAATTACAAAGATAGGACTGGATGAGAAGCCAACTCATTGGATGCCTTGATCATGGTGTTACCAGGATATTTTGAGATTCATCATCTACTTTGGAAGTTTGTTTGTTTTTTCATAAAAATGTAATGTGTATAAACTTCTATTTTCCCAACCTACTTTAATAAGGGATCTTAAACATGTCAACCTCCTTTAGAGTCCATCAGCCACCAGAGACAGTGGAAAAGAAAAACTATTAGGACACAGTGGGAAGTGGGCCTGTATAGAAATAGTTCCAATCTTTGATGTCAGGATATCAGTAGTTCAGTCTACTAGCAAACCACTAAGCATGAATCAGCATCTGCAGTACAGCCTATTTGGCAGAGCCCACATACAAATAAGCAGTGGCAGTTAGATCCAGAATAAACCAGGGGGCTCAGCCAGATTAGCACCAGTCAGAGGAAGGAGGAAGAAGCCCCTAGAATATATTGAGATGTTCATTAGAGAGTTACTCTCCACAACGTCGTGACAAGCAATGATCCCTAATCCCGTGCAAGGCCAATCAATATAAGAGTGTCATCAGCAAAGACTATCCAGGTAGAGTAAAGTGAGCCAATGCTCATATTTGTTACACCATAAATGGTCATTTTTATATTCTTTCTAAACATCATGTGTCCTTTCATGTGTCTGCTTTAGCAAAACATCCATTCACCTATCTGCCCCAGCAAAACATCTTGGCTCTATAGCTGTGTTCTCTGAGCCTAAGTGAATCTCCAAAAAACTCTGAAAGTTCCATTTCAGTTGTCTATGAAGCAGCCTTAAAATGGGCCAAGTAGTACCAACACAGGAAATGTGAGTTAGATTTCAAATTAATGTTTATGCTCTTTGATAACTTTGCTAGTTCCTATGCTGTTCCTCCAATAGTTACAATTAATACCTGCACATGCTTAAAACACTCACTTATGCCAGTTGTTGGTGTGTTTTAATCTGCATTTAATGTTGGTATTCTGAGATACAAAGGCTACCCCTTCATAAAGTGTTAGAGACATCCTTCCTGCCAGTGTTGAAGTAAAAAATATATCATCATTCCATACAAATTACATTTAAGTCATAAAAAGTTGTTCTTGATCTTACTATTAAATAATTTTTATTTGTACAGTTGTTCCTGTATTATTTTTTCTTAGAAAATGTTCTACATGAGCTTCCTGCTTAATTCTAGAAAACTCTGCTCCATCCTGAAACCTTTATGTAATCTGACTCAATATAGATTTGACCATAACCATGACAAAAACTTTCTTTTATTTTTCCCAATAATTAATTTATTTGTTCATTTTACATTTCAATCACAGATTCCTTCTCCTTCTGAGTACCCCCTCAGACAGCCCCTCTCCCTTTCTTCTGTGAGAAAGGGGTGGTCCACTATGTACTTGAGAAATCACTGCAGGACTAGGTAATCCTCTCCTACTAAAGCCAGAAAGGGCAGCACAGTTAGAGGAACAGGATCCACATGTAGGCAACAGAGTCAAGGAAGGATTCTTCTCCAGTTGTTGAGGGACCCACATAAAGATGAAGCTGCAGCATATCTGCTACATATGTGACTAGCAGTTGGGGATATGGAGCCTAAAGTGGCCCCCTTCTTAGCCAGGAATGACTCCAAATGGAAGCATAAAGAAAACAATCCACCTACAAATACTTGACCCAAAATTTGTCCCTCATATAAGAAGTGCAGGGAAAAAGATATAGCTACGTTGAATGACCAAATAATGACTAGCCCAACTTGACACCAATACCATGAAGAATAACTAATCTCTGACACTATTAATGATATTCTGTTATACTTGCAGACAGGAGACTAGTATAACTGTGCTCTAGAAGCTCCACCCAGCAGTTGACTAAAACAGATACAGAGACCCACAGCCAAATAGTAGACAGAACATGGGGAGCCTTGTGTAAAAGTTGAGAGAAAGATTGAGGGACCTGGAGTGGAAAGAGTCTCCACAAGAAGACCAACAGTCAACTAACTTGAACCCTTGGTGGCCTCTAGAGACTAAACCACCAACCAAAGGGAATACATGATCTGGACCTAGGGCCCCTGCACATATGTAGCAGATAGACCTCTAGAACTTTTGTGTCTTATGGGGACCCATCATGAGTTATATTTATCTTTACTGTCTCTGTAAATTGTGGTTTTATCTTACAATAACTTGTAATTTTTGGCTGTAGAGTTTTCAAACATTTTCACATCCTGACAAATTAAGGTTTTCTTATACCAACAATCATCTTAATGCTTACTTTTAGTCCTTCTTCAAAATTTCAGGAGTACACGTTCTTAGATCACCCATGTTTGAGACTCACTTAATGTTAAATAAGTTAATAGCTCTTCCATCATAGTCTTTGGATGTACCTTTTATTAATTTATCATTTATTGTTTTAATTTATATACCATCTATTGTTTTAATTATATATTTTAGTTCCTTTTCTATCTAGCACTTCCTTTCTTCCTCAGATTTTCTCAGTATATAATATGGTCCATGGAAAAACAAGTTAATTTTATTCATATTTGTGTAAACTCCAAGGAATTCTAACTAAAATACATGCATAACGTATTTTATTTTCTTCCAAATATACTTTCACAGTTCAAATTTTCAAGTCAGCTCTTTGTACATGAGTCAAAGGTCAACAAAATCTATTTGTAAAATGGAAAAAATAGGAAGATGTACAACCCTGTGAGCCTAATTATTTTTTACCTTTGAGAAGAAAGTAGGCTATGAAAGGCTATTGAGTGTTCTCATGATTTTTTGTAATTATTTAGAAAAAATATTTTAGTATCTCCATATACAAGATCAATGGGGCACTAAGTCACTGTTATTATGTCACAGTAGCCACATGCCCTTAAAATTTCTCTTCAAATTCATGACTTAGAGTAACTGAGATTATGCACAGATGGTATGTACTATATGCACAGAGATCTGACCTATATCCTCCTGAGAATTTTTATTACAGTCATTTTGAAAAAGATTGATGATACTCTTATGAAGATGGATAGCTTTTTCAAAGGATTTACAATGAAAAAGTAGTGCTTCATATATTATCTTCCAGTTTTAAACTATATCAAACATTAACTTGAAACTTAAATGTTTGGAAATACAGTGTCAACTTCGTGACATTTTGATGGCACAGGTAGATGACTATAAATTTCCAATCACTTTTTTAATCATAATCATGGAAAACTTAGTACCATTGTGGAAAATATTTGAAGTTAGCTTTATATCACTTGTATTGATCAATATTTTTGATCTCTCTAAGATCAAGAAACTATATAAATCACAAAACTGTAATTTCAAATCTAATAAAATCTCCCATTAAGAGAAATTGAACAAATTCTCCACAAGAATTATCACAGAAAACAGGGACTTCAATAAGTTTATATTTATAACCATCTTCAGTTTATTTTCTCTTTTTAGTCATTTAATACATGCTTGAACATTTAAGATACTGCCTTACTGAGACCTTTGAAGACACAATAATTTTAAAAAATTACATTCAAGATTCTGTATTCTAAATGGAGTAAGAAAAATGCAAGATATAATTCATAAATCAGTATCATTGAGGATAGATTGAAGATGTAGACTGGCAGTGAAATTCAGCATTTTTTGATGTGCTAGATAAAGAAATTATGAAGGCAAGTATGCATAGAAGATAATATATGTCTGGAGAGTGCATAGAATCAATCATTGATATTAAAAATAAGCTGCCATCTGTGCCAATTAAACTTCAGTGTTGTTGGCTGGATGACATAGAAAACAAAATTTGGAGCATGCCTTTGAGGGTATTTAAAGTTAGGTTCCACTGATGTGAGAAGGTTCACCCTAGATGCAGGCTGCACCATCCAATGGATGGGGATTTCAGACTGAAAAAGCAGGAAACATGGATAGAACACTGGGTTTCATTCATCTCACTTTCCTGGCTGCAGTTGTGTAGTGACCAGCCACCTAATCTCACCTCTCTGATGCCAAAATGTCTCCTCTAGGGTGCCCTATATATTTTCTTAACCACAAGTCAAAAGAAAAACTTTCATGCATAATTAATTTTGTCAAGTATTTTGTCCTGGTGTTCAGAAAAGAAGTCACTATATCTCATATTTTCTATCTACCAATAATTTAATGAATATAGATGAATAAACATTTTAAAGTCTATCCTTTTATTGACATTCATAGACTAAATTTCCAAAAGTCTATAATAAAACCATGAATAAAATGTTGATAAATTATCAAAATGGTTGGACAGAGTTGATGGAAATGTTGTATTTAAATATTTTATATAATCATAATACACACAAACTTAAAATCATTTTAGTAACAGACTGTTGGCTCCTTGCCAGTAGGTCTAGGCAAGAGGAGAGCAGTCTGGGTCCCATCAGGTCTCTCCAGGGCTAAGCTGGATGGCAAGTGTGGATGGTCCAAAAGAAACACACAGCCCAGGAGTCTTGTTGAAGCAGGAACTCAACTTTATTGCATAAGCCTCTTGCTTATATAAACTCAGAGCATAGGGAAGGGAATTTTTGCTGGTGTGAGATGGCATAGGACATAGGGAAGGGTGACAGAGGCATGAGGTGACTGACAGGGCTAATGGCAAAGCTCTACATTAGCAATGGTGGGGTAGAGGCAGAGTCAAACAGGTTTTGCTGAGTCACCCTATACAGAAGTGACTGAGCTAGGTCTCAAAACACCAGCCAGGCTTAGGCTCTCCCACAAGGCCTCAGAAAACCCAGCCAAGCTCAAGTTCGTCCTCAAGGCCCAAACCAGGGCCAAAATGGGGCCCAACAACAGATGATAATGTTTTTATTTTTATTTTTTATTTTTTATTTTTAGGTTAGTTCTAAACATTGTGCAATTAAAACTGTATTTTACTTTTTGTGAAAATGGTAATAAATGAAACTTTAAGGACACTAATTATATCATGCTGGTACTATATCCTTAAAGAATGTCATAAAACGAAACTGGATTGATACATTTGGGACATTTTTTGTCTACTTAATTAATGTATAATTTAAAAGAAATATACTTTTGTACAATAAGATCAATAATGAAACAACAGGG
This sequence comes from Grammomys surdaster, assembly GCF_004785775.1. NCBI lineage: Eukaryota > Metazoa > Chordata > Mammalia > Rodentia > Muridae > Grammomys > Grammomys surdaster. The sequence continues at coordinate 2,513,389 of NW_021604594.1, forward strand.
AAAGCACCCCATTGTCAAGGCTCTGCATATTTTATCTAAAGTATCTGTGAATTGTTCTTAGAACTAAAACAAACAAATGAAACATTTCAGGAATAGACAAGATTGTCAGTCAAAATTATTTAGAGTATAACTCTAAAGTAAGAAACACCTCAGCATTAAAGTTATGCCACATACATGTTTCATACATATATATTATATACCTACAATGAAGGCATACATAATATTCAATTTGTAATCAAACTAAATTGTATAAGAATGGTAGTTTTGTTGGTTTGCAATTTGGTATTTCTTAGATGCTAGGATTATTTTATTCTCTGTATTACTATTTAATTTTTCTATATCCCTTGATTTTGTATGTCTGATCTTATGCCTACCCACTTTTCTTTATTCTTCAATATGTATTAAAATATGACACACGATTAACTTTACATATGTTATTTATGGAATACGGCTATAGAATAAATACTAACTTTAAATTGCTAATATTTATGAAATTTGACTATGTGAACAGTATCTTACATGTCCATAGAGCAGGGTGCTCAGCTGACCTTATGATTATGTGTGATGTCAGTGTGAAAATGATATCACATCTTCCTTAAGGGGCTTTCACAAATTCTGCTTTAAAAATTATATGATGTCACAAAGCATTTCAGAGCATATTATTACAGAAAGACTATAATATAAACAATATAAAATGCATAATTTAGTTGTATAAATCCATATATAAATATACATGAATAAATGAATGTATAACCATAAATATATATAACATAAATCTAATTTTAGGAATTTGTAGGTGTGCTTATTAGTTTAGATTTGCTTTATTGTTTGTGTGTGTGTCTGTGTGGTGTGTGTGTATATGTGTGTTTTGTCAGCAAAAGCTGGAGTCATTTGGTAAAATGAAACATTAGTTAAGAAAATGACTCAATCATATGAGTCTTTAGGTAAATTTGTGAGAAAATTTGATGATTGACTGATATGGAAGGGTACAGCCCACTTTGGATGGTGTCACCCTGAGCAAGTGATCTTTGTACACAAAAGCAAGCTGAGTCAGTTAAGGACAGAAAACTAGTAAGCAGCGTTCCTCAATGGCCTCCGCTCCCAGTCCTGCCTTCTGGTTTTTGTACTGAGTTCCTGCCCTGTTTTTCTTTCATAAAGGACAATGATTAGGTCATGTAGTCAATATAAACCCATTACTCCCCAAGTTGATTTTTGTTACGACATTTCATCACCACAGTAGATATGTAACTAAGACAATAGAATTTATTTTCTCAGTTGGCATTCACTATGGATTTTGATTTGTATACTATTTAATTACTTTTCATCTTAAAGTCAAAGATTCATGACAGACATAGGACTAGAAAAATAATCAATTTTACATCTTTCATGAATCAAATGTCTTCTGTCAGTTGTTCTTCATCATTTAATATTTACCCTTTTTCCTTTCTATACAACACCAAGCAGTATGACTTATTATTATATAGAATTTTTTAAAAAGCACATCTTTTTCATATTTTCTCACATAGAATTTAATGGTGTACATTTTAAAATCATATAGATGCATGCTTAACAAGACAATGCTAGCACATTTTCAGTCTCATGATGTTCTTTCCTATAATAGATGTCTGTTATATCAGTCTAATATTATTTCTCTACTCTCCTCATGTACAGACAACACAATGCCTGAACACATTTTTAATACTCTATTGTTTTCTCTCTTCTCTTTTTATTGCACTCCCAAACATATGTGTTGAGATGAAAGCCTGACATACTGAGATATTAAAAAAGAAGTCTTACTGCACATATGTTTTTTATGACTCCACTTCTTTTTATGTTCTCAAAATCATTCAATTAAAGAACTGATGGGTTTAGAAATGGCCTCCCTTAGAAAGAACATTTTATTTGTGTCAGAATACAAGAGCTTGCTGTACTCATTTGTTTGGAATTATTTGCACTGGGTAAAAAATAGAAACAAAAAGGTAATTCTAATCAAGAACTTTATGATTTAGATCTCCCTAAGTGCAGAAAGATGAATAATACAAATAAAGTCTAATATAACTTTAATAATAAAGATGAACATATTTAAGAAAAGAAATCAATTTCTTCCTTCTCTTTAACTCACGTACATGATATTGTTAATTTGTCCCCATCATTTTATAAAAACCTATAAAAATAATATGAAATTGACAGACTTCAAGGGACATTTTTCTTTTTCCTAATGAAGTACAAATGATGAAATGCACACAAACCCACAAAAATTTAATTGCAAACATTAAGTACCATAGAATCTATTTCAGAGTATTAGAAATGTCACCACATCAAACAGAATGATCTGAGAACGTGTTATTGAGTGAACTGGAAAAAATTACTGTATGAGAGATCATACACAGAAACATTCTATATACTGTTGAAAAGTCTACCTCTAAAAGATCATTTGCCTTGCAAGTGATTCTTTGGCTAGATATAAGAGCTTAAACAAAAACAGAACAGAAAATGAGAACAAAAACAAACGATCAAGAGAAAATTCTCAGTTTTTCTGTGCCAGAAACTGAAACAACTCCTAAGTCTCTCAGTTGAAGAATGGATAAGGAAAATGTGGTTTATTTATACAATGGAATACTACTCATTTATAAAAAAAAGAAAGAAAGAAAGAAAGAAAGAAGAAAGGGAGAGAGAAAGAGAGAGAGAGAGAGAGAGAGAGAGAGAGAGAGAGAGAGAGAGAGATCATGAAATTTACAGTCAAATTGGTGGAACTAGAAATATCATTCTGAATGAGGTAATCCAGATCCAAAAGGACATGCATTGTATGTACTCACTTATAAGTAAATATTAGCCATAAAAATACAAAATAACCATACTACAATGCACAGACCCAAAAAGCTAAATAACAAGGAGGATCCAAGGGAGGATGTTTGACTTTCACTCACAAGAATAAATAAAATATAAAATAAATGTTGGAGACTGATGGACAGAGGAAACTGGGTGGGAAAGTGGTGGGGAGGGGAACAGACTAGGTGGAATCAGACATAAGGAAAGTAGGCCACAGAGGGTCAGGAGAGTGAACAGAAATCAGCAGCAGGCAGGAAAAGGGCTGACATCTCTAGAGCTTTCCAAAGACCAGGGATAGGGGAGGCATCATTGAGTCTATGAGAGTGACTGTAGCTGAGGTTCCTAGCAGTAAGGGATATGGAGCATGAAGTAGCCATCTCCTGTAGATAGGCAGGACTCCCAGTAGAAGAATAAGGACATTATCCTACTCACAAAATCTGTGACCAAAACTTTGTCCTACCTACAAGAAGTGCAGGGGAACATATGAGACAGAGACTGAGGAAATGGCAAACCACTGACTGGCCAACTTGAGACCCACCCTATGTTCAAGAACCAATTCCTGACACTATTAATGATAGTTATGCTTGCAGACAGGAGGCTAGCACACTTGTGTTCTGAGAGGCTCCACCCAGCAGTAGAGGCCCTTAGTCAAACATTCTATGAAGCTCAGGAGAGCTTGTGGAAGAGTTTGAGGAGGAATTGAGGAACCCAAAGAGGACATGGACTCTGCAAGAAGACTAACAGAGTTAACTAGCCTTGGCTCTTCGGGGCTCCCAGAAACTGAACCACAAACATGCATACATGCAAAAGTGTATACATGAGCTGACCTAGCACCCCCTTCCACATATGTAGCAAATCTACAGCTTAGTCTTCATGAGCCACCACCCTCTAAAACTGGAGCAGTAGCTATCCCTGACTCTGTTGCCTACCTGCTACCCTATTTAGTCTGCCTCTTCTAGTCTCAGTAGGAGAGAATGTGCCTAGTCCTGCAGAGGTTTGATGTGCCAGAGTGTTGGTACCCACAGGGTCCTCCCCTTCTCAGAAGAAAAAGGGGATATGGTATGGGGGAAGGGCTATGTGATAGGGAGACTGGGAGAGGGGCTTTGATCTTTATGCAAAGTGAGTCAATAAACCAATAAATAGACAGACAGACAGACAGACAGATAGATGATAGATAGATAGATAGATAGATAGATAGATAGATAGATAGATAGATAGATAGAGAAAAAGTATGTCACAGTCAGTGTGGTAAGACATGAGTTTTAATTTCAGTGTCTTGGTAGGCAGTGGTAACTGGATCTCTGTGAATTCTAAACTGGTATACACAAAGTTCCAGTCTAGTTAGGGCTATCTAGGGAGACTCTGTCTCAAGCAAGCATGCAAACAAACAAGCAAACAAACAAGCAAATAATAAAATGAATGCACCACCATGTTAACTGTTAACAGCCTTCAGACAACTATGACATCTACTGTTATTCCTTCTATTTAGTATGCTTAGTTCAATCTAGACTATATATTAGTGTATTTACTTATATTTTTGAATGACAATTTATCTTGAAATAATTAAATAAAATATTTTTTTTTACTGAAAATTTAAAATGTTAAGGTTGAATTTACAAACTTCTTTTAACACAAAAGTAATCTCATCATTCTAGTTTGATGGTGATCTTAGGAGACCACTCTGGTGTTTTGAATATTGCCATATGTTAACTTCTACCTGTTACATTGCTATTCTTAAACACCAGAAGATGAATTTATTTAAAATATTGTCATAAAGCAAAATTAATAAGTGCAATATCCAAGAGACATGCTTATTTTCTCACATTTTCTTTCTTTATATTTCTCGTTGGGTTGAGAATAGGAGTGAGCAAGTGTAGAATCTACCTAGAAATGAAATATGTTCACTTTGTGATTTAATGCATTATGTAGTTCAATAACTTAGAATATTATGTTGGCAAATGAACAAGAAAAGCATGACAGATAGAATAATTGCTTTTTATATGTTTCACAGACAAACAGCTAAGCCAGTGAAAAGTTTGGACATCTGGAGCAATAAAGAGAAATAACCACCTTTTTGTTCCTTTCTAAGGAATACAAAAAAATGAAGTGAATGAGGATAGAGATAAAATAGATATTTTTGTTTACTCTATTATTTTATGTTCTCTGTAAGGTCAATGTTTTAATTTTTTCGTGGTCTCAATTACTTTTAGCTTGTTGTTTCAGTCAAGTAATAAAACAATATACAACCACTGTGATTTCAAACCAAATAAAATATATTTAACAATGGCTTTCTTGAGTGGTTCTGTTTTGAAGTACAAATAACTAAACATACTCACATGTGTACTCAATTATCAGAAATTGAATGTGTGAATTATTACATGCATAACTCAACATTCTTCTTAAGAATACTGTTAATTGTATACATAATTGAGAACTAGAATATTAAAGTATAGTACAACTCATTGATGAATAATTGAAAATTAAATGAAACATACCACTATCTAAAGAAAGTTGTAAGGTAGGTAGAGAGTTCTTCATGAAAGGCTTATCAGCCCTAAGATTTGGACACTGTCATGAAAAACTGATACATTTCCATAGTGTTGAGCCCTTAAGTGAGTAGGAAGATGCAAACCAATTCAAGCAGTGGCTAAAATTTTAAGAAATAAGAACCTTTCATTTCTGAACCAAAGATATTTTTAAAAAACAAAACAATCTTCACTCTCCTCTATTCCTATTATTCTTAGATTTGGTAGTTTCATTGTGTCTTGAATTTCCTGAATGTTTTGGGTTAGGCTTTTGCAGATACTAGCACCCAACCAATGGACAGAAGCCAGGTAGACCCTTCTACTTGAGTTGGGGAAAAGCTGGAAGAAGCCAAGGAGGAGGGAGGTCTCATGGGAAGACCCAACTCTCAACTGACTTGAGCCCAGAGATTTCTCAGTCACTGAGCTACTAACCAGGCACCATATACCAGTCAATATGAGGTCCCCAACACATATATATAGCAGAGGACTTCCTGGTTTGGCCTCAGTGAGAGAAGATGCACCTAAATATTGAGAGACTTGAGACCCCAGGGAGTGGGGAGGCATGGTGGGGTGAGGGCACAGGGTGTAGACATCCTCTTGGAGATGGGGATGGGAGGAGGTATGGGGTGGGGAGTGATTGTAGGGTAGACCAGTTGGGGGATGAAATCTGGACTAAGAAAAAGTAATTAAAGAATAAAAATAATTAATTTTAAAACAAAACAAAACAGGAATATAGGGATGATGGAGAAAGTCAATGCTGAATTTGCTTTCTCCTATAAATCATGAAGCAGGTATAGTCACTTTCTTGAAATTGTCCCATTTTATTATTTATTGATAATAGACATCTGTCTCCTTACTTTACTGTCAATAACTTTTTCTGACCATTTATTGCTTGTGCAGAGGAAGGAGACTGATTTTTAATTAATTTTGTATCAAGCCACTTTGTTGAAGGTAGTTTTTTAGCTGTAGAAGTTCTCTGGTAGAACTTTTGGGGTCGTTATATATATCATCTACAAATAGTGGTACCTTGACTTCTTTCTAATTTGCATCTCCTTGATTTCCTTTAGTTGTTTTATTGCTCTAGCTAGAACTTCAGGTACTATAATGAAGAGATGCTGGGAGAGTGGATAGCCTTGTCTTGTTCCCATTTTAGTGAAAATAATTTTCTCTCCGTTTAATTTAATGTTGGCTATTGGCTGCTGTATATTGCCTTTATTATATTTGTGTATACCCCTTGTATCCCTTCTCTCTCCAAGAGTTTTATTATGAAGGGGTCTTGGGTTTTGTCAAAAGCATTTTTTGTCATCTAGTGAGATGACTATGTGGGGGGTTTTGTTGGTTTTGGGGTTCCTTCCTTCCATCCTTCCTTCCTTCCTTCCTTCCTTCTTTCCTTCCTTCCTTCCTTCCTTCCTTTCTTTCTTTCTTTCTTTCTTTCTTTCTTTCTTTCTTTCTTTCTTTCTTTCTTTCTTTCTTTCTTTCTTTCTGTTTGTCTATATAGTGGATTATATTGATGTATCTTCATATATTAAACCACACCTGAATCCCTGGGATGAAGCCTATTTGATCATGGTGGATAGTACCTTTGATGTGTTGTTAGATTCAGTTTGTGAGCATTTTATTGAGTAGTTTTGCATCAAGTTACATAAGGGAAATTGGTCTGAAATTTTCTTTCTGTGTTGAGACTTTGTGTGGTTTAGATATAAGGGTGACTATGGCCTCATAGAATGAGTTTACCAGTGTTCCTTCTTTTTCTATTTTTTGAACTAGATTAAAGAATAATGGTATTAGGTGTCCTTTGAAGACTTGTAGAATTCTGTGAGAAATTCATCTGGTCTGGAATTTTTTAGGTTGAAAGTTTTTTTTAAGGTTTATTTATTTATTTATTTATTTATTTATTTATTTATTTATTATACAATGTTCTTTCATGTATGCCTATGTGCAAGAAGAAGGCAACAGATCTCATTATAGATGATTATGAACCACCATATGGTTGGTCGTAATTGAACTCAGGACCTCTAGAAGGGCAGCCAGTGTTCTTAATCCCTGAGCCATCTCCTCAGTCCCTGGTTTGAAGACTTTTAATAACTGCTTCTATATCCATAGTGGTTATAGGATTATTCAGATAGTTTACCTGATCTTGATTCAGTATTGGTAATTGGCCTCTGTCTCAAAAACCATCCATTTCATATAGATTTTCCAATTTTGTAGAGTAGAGGCTTTTGAAGTAAAACTAAATGATTCTTTGAATTTTCTCAGTGTCCATTGTTACATCTTCCTTTTCATTTCTGAGTTTGTTAACTTGGGTACTGTCTCTGGTTTTTAGTTATTTTGGCTAAGGGTTTGTCTATCTTGTTGATTATCTCAAAAAAAGAAAAAGCTGTTGATTCTCTTTGTTTCTTGTGGATTTATTTCAGCCCTGGATTTGATTATTTTCTGCTATCTACTCCTCCTGAGTGTGTTTGCTTCCTTTTTTCCTAGAACTCTCAGATGTAATTGTAATTTGTTAGCATAAGAACTAACCAATTTCTTTATGAGGCTACCTAGTGCTATGAACTTTCCCCTTAGCACTGCTTCCATAGTATCTAATAAGCTTGGGTATGTTTTGTTCTAATTTTCATTGAATTATAGCAAGTCTTTAATTTCTTTATTTCATCCCTGACACAATGATTATTGATTAGAGAGTTTTCCAGTTTTCATGAATATGTAGGCTTTCTGTTGTTTCTTTTGATGAAATCCAGCTTTAATCCATGGTGATCTGGTAAGATGTAAGGGTTTATTTCAATCTCCTTGTATATATTGGGGTTTACTTTGTGACCAATTATATGACTAATATTAAAGAAGGTTCTATGAGAAGGTGCTGAGAAGAAGGTATATCCTTTTGTGGTTGGATGAAATGTGTGTGTGTGTGTGTGTGTGTGTGTGTGTGTGTGTGTGTGTGAAGTCCATTTGAATCATAATCTCTGGTAGTTTCATTATTTCATAATTTCTCTGTTTAGTTTCTGTTTTAATAACTTGTGAATTTTAAGAGTGGGGTGTTGAAGTCTCTCACTATTAATGTGTGTAATGTGTGGGGGTCAATGTGTGATTTAAGCTTGGACAATAACTATTTTATAATGTGGATTCCCTTGCATTTGGGATATAAATACTCAGAATTGAGAAGTCATCTTGGTGAGTATACAAGTATTTGATGAGAATACCTGTTATTCGGCATCCCTCTTGATTACTTTTGGTTGAAAGTAAATTATATTAGATATTAGAATGAGTACTCCATATCGTTTCTTGGGTCCATTTGCTTAGAAAACGTTTTTTACAGACCTTTACTCTGAGGTAATATCTATCTTTGATGCATATTTGTGGTTCTTATATGCAGCAGAATGATAGATCCTATTTTCACATCCACTCTGGTATCCTGTGTCTTTTTATTGGGAAACTGAGTTCATCAGTTTTGAGTCTATCAATATTAATGACCAATAAGAGTTAATTCCTGTTATTGATATAAACTGTATTAATGTGCATATGTTAGTGTTTGGGCTTCCCTTGTTTTGTCTTTACTTGTGTGAAATTATTTATTTCCTGTGTTTTCCTGGGCATATTTATCCTTGTTGGGTTGGAGATTTTTTTCCTAGTACTTTATCTAGGGCTGGATTTATGGATAGATATTAAATAAATTTGGTTTTGTCTTAGAATATTTTGTTTTCTCCATCTATGGTGCATGAGAATTTTTGCTGTGTGTGGAAGTCTAGGTTGGCATCTGTGGTTTTCTAGAGGCTATAAGACATCTCTACAGGCCCTTCTAATTTTAGTTTCTCTGTTGAGAAGTTAGATATAATTCTGATAGGTCTGCTTTTGTGTATTACTTGGTCTTTTTCCCTTGCAATTTCTAGTATTCTATCTTTGTTCTGTAGATTTAGTATTTTGATTATTATGTGGCAGAAGTATTTTCTTTTCTGGTCCAATTCATTTAGTGTTCTATAAGCTTCTTGTATATTTATAGCCATTCCTTTCTTTAAGTTGGGGACATTTTCTTCTATTATTTTGTTGAAGATGTTTTTGGTCTTTGGACTTGGGATTCTTTACCTTCTATTCCTATTATTTTTATGTTAATTCTTTTCAAGTATCCCAGATTCCCTGGATGTTTTGCATCAGGAATATTGTATACTTATTGTTTCTTTGACTGATGTATCAATTTCTTCTATCCTATCTTCTACACCTTATATTCTGCCTTTCATTCCTTGTTTTATGTTGGTGATGCTCGTACTCATTGTGCCTGTCCTCTTCCTTAGATCTTCCATCTCTAGGATTTCCTCAGTTTGTGTTTCCTTATTGCTTCTACTTCTGTTTTCAGGTCTAGAACAGCTGTACTCATTTCCTTCATCTGTATTTATTTTTTCTTGTATTTCTTTAAAAGATTTATTCATTTCCTCTTTAAAGCCCTCTACCATCTTTATAAGATCAGATGTAAATCAGATGTAAGTCTTTTTTTTTTTTTTTTGAGCTTCTGTTGTGTTGAGATATCCAGGGCTTGCTGTAGTATGATAGCTATTTGCTGAAGGAATTATATTGTCCTGGATTACATTGATTGTGATTTTGTGCTGGCTTTTAGCCAGCAGGTTGTCGCTGGATGTTCATGATGCAGCAGGTATTGAAAAGGCTGGCCTGACCTGGCTATTAGGTGCAGTAGGCCTCTGGTGGACAACCTTGTACTGGGTAATGGAACTCAAGGAGCAGTGCAAATCTTCCATCATGTCTATTTAGAATTTGTATTCCTGCACAAAACATCATAATCAAGAAGAAAGTTGGGGAGGAAAGAGTTTATTCATCTCACAGTTCCACATTGCTGTTCATTACCAAAGGATGTCAAGACAAGAACTGACACAGGGCAGGAACCTGAAGACAAGAGCTAATGCAGAGGCCATGGAGGTGTGTGGGGCAGTGGGCTGTGAGAGACAGCTAGGTTTCTGGTTGAGCACTGGCTAGAGGTGGCCAAAGACCCAGCAGATCAGAGACCTCACAGGTTTCCCTGCAAGGGATGGCATGTATTTTGTCACGCTCCCAGACTCCAGGCTCCTGACATGAGGCACCTTTCAGGCACATAGAACAATGACCCTACAACCTCTCCCAAAGAGAGTTTTTTGTCATGTAGCACAGGTAGAGGGCGTGACTACAGGCCACAGAGCCTCAAGCAATCTCCATATTTATGTTACCTAGAGGCCAGAGGGTGTAGCCAATTAAACATTCCTTCTCAAACCGTCCTCCTACTTGCAAAAAGTACTTAACTTCAGGCTTGTCCTGAGAACACAGGGTACAACTTCATCCACTTTCAAGATCATGGACTTCCTCTTGTACTTGGGGCCAACTGTGGGGAACTGTGGAGGAGGTCTACTTCTTCTACTGCTGAGCTGCAGTCTAATCTCCTGCTGAGGACCTCTTCCATGTTCCAGTCACAGAGTCCATCAACTCAAGAAAGCTAGCTGAGTCAGCCATATCCCAGCCAAGTGGGTCACGGTGATCAAGAGTCTCTACCCTGTGGGGTGCTTCTCCCCCTTGCCTCTTTCATTGCAAGTTGGTTCAGCTCTCATGCCCTGCCCCGAGTCTTGGTCCTTTTGCAGCCTCCATAGGATCCCAAGTGCTTGAGACCAGTCAGATCCCAGCCAGCCACCTTGGCCCAGGGACCCTGAAGTCCAAGAGCTCTGGCCCTCGTGGAACATCACATTGGGTTCTCCCCATGCCCAGGGTGGAGCTCTGTGGCTTCCCATAGCCAGGTGTCATCTGTGTGGAATGAACTCAGTGGAATTCCCATGCCTCTGCTACCTGAGCCATGGCTCCAGCCACCTGGGGCAGCAGACAGACATGCTGGACCCACAACTCAGCCCAACAGAACCAATTCCCATATGCTAGCTACAGCCCCACAGAGAAGTGCTGCTTGCTGGATTGCTTTCCTTGGCTTGCTCAGCTTGCTTCTTTATAGAGCCCAGGACTACCAGCCCAGGGATGGCACCACCCACATTGGGCTGGGCCCTTCCCGTTGATCACTAATTGAGAAAATGCATTACAGGTGGATCTCATGGAGGCACTTCCTCAAAAGAGTCTCCTTTCTCTGTGATAACTCCAGCATGCAAAACCAGCCAGTATATAGCACCTGAGTGCTTCTCTGGGTCCATGGGAGGCAGGGGATTGAGTGTTGGGGGAAGGGATGTAACCTATGTGTTCCTGGTGTTACATAACTGGTGAAGGCTGATGACTGCATAATGAAGCTACTCTCAGGCAGCAGGGCTTTCCCCAGAAGAATTAGCTGGCAGGTAAATAGGTGGAGGGATTGGATCTAACCTGTATGTTTCTGAGTCTGCCAGTCTGAAGAAGGCAGGTGGAGATGGCCAAACACTGAAGCTCTGAAGGGTGGGGGGTCTGCAGTAAGAAGCACATCACATAGGGCAGGTGGGACAGTTGAGTGTGCCCCAGAGGCAGGGGAATAGGTGGAGGTAATGGATCTAAAACTTATGAGTTCTAAAACATAAAATGTAATTTTCCTTTAATGCTGAGTAATAATTGGAGAGTTTTGATTAAAAAAATACAATTCAATTAATTTTGACAGTATTCAGTGACTGTTGTGTTGAATACAGATGCCACATAATCAGTAGAATTTAGAGGCTAGAGCAATTGTTCAGTATTTAGTGTTAAATTTTGGTGTGCAGCTTAGAAAAGACAACATCAGACCAAATAGTTCCAAAGGGGGAGGGTTTATTCAGGGCAGAGGGCAAAGGTGGGGAGAAAAATGAGAGAAGATGGGAGAGAAAGAGGAGAAAGAGAGAGGAAAGAAGTGAAAGCCAACCATGACCACGTAGAGAGAGGGGGAAGGGAAGGGGGGAGAGGTGAGGGGACAGAGAGAAGCTAGAGGCAAGATAGCAAGAGAACAAGAGAGAGAGGAGGAGGCAAGCAGCCCCTTTTATAGTGGGCAGGCCTACCTGGCTGTTGCCAGGTAACTGTGGGGAGGAGCATACCTGGCTGTTGCCAGATAACTGTGGAGGTGGAGTTTAGACAGAATACTAACTTTCCCCCATTTTAGTTTAATTAAAAAAAAATTAGAATGAGGTGATGGTGAAGCAGGAATACAGTTGTTGTGATATCTGGCCACTTCCTGCTGGCATTGGGGGTGACGTGTCTGTAGGGAGAACCTAGAAGAATGGGTATGGAAGATGTTTGTCTGGTCTTAGGAGACTTGGCTGTTTCCTGCTGTACAGGCTCTATAGAGTGAGCCATCTGAGGATAGGTGAGAAGGAACAGTTCAAGTAGAAGCAGCTATGTGTGTGACAGGAGAAGGAGCATCTGGAGGTTGCTTATCTAGAGCTGTTTTGTATGTGCCTGGACTTGACAAGATCTGGATGGCATGTATTTGGTCCATGAGAGGTAGATCTGAGTGGGTTACCTGTAGCTTATAAGTTTACAAAAGAGATAACAGCATGAGTTAACAACACAAGCAGTCTTTAAAATGAACTTTTGCTGGATCTTATAGTGGAATGTTTTATTAGAGTTAGGCAAGATTATAGGAACTCAGATAATATTAGGACAGAATCATAGCAAGAAGACGAAATATGAAGCATTTAATTGATGGCAATTGAATTTAGGTAATGAGGTAACAGATAATCTGTGAAATCTTAGCTGTCAAAGTAGTCAGAAGTCTGAGAAAGAGTAAACAATAATCTACCAGTTATATATTATTTTAAAAAATAACAGAGTCCAACTAGCCAACAATTCCTGTGGTCTCCATAGTCTCTTTGGTGAAGTCAGTTTGGCTTCTAAGAGCAGAAGATGCAGGGGTTTTTTCTGTGGAATGGATACGTGTGACATGAGAAATGACTTATCTTGGTTTGACTTAGCTAAGTCATTTGGCTCAGAGCATCCACTGCGTTTGTTAGTGACTATATCATCACATACAATCCAGGCTGTATCTTCTAGGTGTCTGGTGTCCAAGTCTTCTGAAATCGTCTTGGGTCAACTGTTAGAGGCTTTGGGAATTCTGTTGGCCATAAACTTAAATATACTATTAGCAGACTTCTGACAAGATTGAGAGCCATAAGGATTGGTTGTAACTGAATAGAATTTAATAGCAGTAGTAAAAATTTATTAAGACAGAGTCTTTCCTATCCTGTCTTAAGTAACTTTGGTGGGTTGCATAGGTAGAGAAAAGCACATTTTTGTATTACCAAAGAAACATTTGGCTAGGACCAGAATAAGAAAGCTGGATTGTATGGCTGGCAGGGGGGGTGGGCGGCAGTGGCAGCAGGGCGGGACTTCCTCCTAGCTGCCAGAAGTCACTGCCCAGTATCTCTGGTGGCTAGAGTTTGCAGTGGGCAAGGAAAAGCAAGCGTGTCCCATATCACAGCAATGTTCATGTTAGTTGTCTTTGTAGTGGAAGGTGTGGAGAGCTGCATACTGCTGCGCCCTTAAGATGGTGCCAGTCTCCGCCTTCCACCACCTGTTGGCAAGTGCTCTTAGGAGTAAACAAGTCCTTGCCACCTGCTGGCAAGGACTCTTAGGAGTAAACAACTCCTTATTTGGCAGCGGCTGGTGATCTGGCCTGTCTACGTGTGTGGGGACCTATCTGCTGTTGCCACGTGGCAGACGGGGGTTGGCTATTCCTAGAATACTTAAGCCTGGGAGACGCTTCCCCTGGGGTCGTCAGTCAGAAGATTGTTCAAGGGTCCTGAATAAACTGCTTGGAGAAGAGCTCATGCGTTGCATCTTCCTTGCTGGTCGAGGGTGGACGCGACAGGAAAGCACTGCAAGCATTCACTTTACAGGTCCTTGGCAGAGAGGGAGAAGGAATGCCTCCCTCGCATGCTTTAGTAGCCAAGCCCTTTGTACGGGGAAGCAAGTCTAGCTGGTCTCGTGTAAACCTGCAGATGTCCGCTAGAGTCTCAGCAGTTCCCGAATTTTGGTTTAATTAAAAAGAAAAATTAGAAAGAGGTGTGGGGTTGAGCAGGTTTCATGGCTAAGAGAACCTGGGGTAAGGAACAGGCAGAACACATGGAAGGAGTATAACAAAGGTAGATAAATGCTCGAACATAGGGGATTTGTTTCCATTTACCAGACTGCTGGCAGTATGTGTTAAGACCCCTTAAAATAATTGGGTCTAGCATGCCATTAAGTGGCTACTTTAGCCCATTATCTAGAGGGTATCAAATCCAGACCTTATTGCAGAGGTGTATCAATTTGGAAGGCCTCAAATCAGGCATTAATTTTAGAGATTTGAGGTTTTCCAGTAGACAACCCAGTGGGGTGTCTGTGGGTGTAGTTGAAGACAATGTGGTACCCATTGGGTGGCATGGCTGTTACCGAGCTATCAGTCAGCATTCCAAAAGAAAAGCTGACAACGAAAAATCAGGCTAACAGCCTAGATATCAGGTAGTCACGAGAATATCTAAGGGCCTTCTCAGCAGGGCTCCCAGAGCCCGCTAGAAAGTAGCCCACCTGGTACCAGGATTCCTGGCAGCTGCAAGAACTTGGGGGGGTAGGGGGGGCTGAGAGCTACTTTTGAGGGGGGAAATTACCCAATGATCAATGTCCTAAGTTGTAAGTCAGCTAGAGGCCAATCATATGGACTGGGGCAATGAAAAGCCCACCCCTTTGCCCAGGGAAGGCTGGCCAGGCACTAACTGGATGTCCAGGGTCACTCCTGCCAATGGGAAGCTCCTTATCAATTAATATGCCCCTGTGTGTTTATGGGCTTGTGCAATCTGGTATCAGGAAAGGTGGACCAGTGAGGTCTGTGTCCCCTGTCTGGCTACCCAGCCCATGTGGCAGAGCAACATGTGGGGGCAGCAGTGGCACAGCTCACATGGTGGAAGTTTCGTGAGCCTCGCAGCAGTGGATGTTAGTTCATGTGCCCAGTGGTGGCAGGTAGCAGCAGATAGAGTCTGCTTGGTGTAGCAGTGGGTGGTGGTGGTGGTGGGGTTGCGGCAGGCCACATGGCATCCATCCTCCAGGGTCACAGCAGCCAGAGCCAGTGGCTGCATGGGTCTTGAGGTTTCCGAAGTCTTCGTTCTCAGGTTTCATCACCATTGTTAGATTTTGGCGCACGCGCAGCTTAGAGCAGACAACACCAGACCAAATGGTTCCAAAGGGGGAGGGTTTATTCAGGCCAGAGGGCAAAGGTAGGGAGAGAAATGAGAGAAGATGTAGGAGAAAGAGGAGAGAGGAAAGAAGTGGAGGCTGGCCATGACCACATGCAGAGAGGGAGAAGGGAAGGAGGGAGAGGTGAGGGGACAGAGAGAAGCTAGAGGCAAGATAGCAAGAGAACAAGAGAGAGAGGAGGAGGCAAGCAGCCCCTTTTATAGTGGGCAGGCCTACCTGGCTGTTGCCAGGTAACTGTGGGGAGGAGCATACCTGGTTGTTGCCAGATAACTGTGGAGGTGGAGTTTAGACAGAATAGAATCCTAACATTTAGGACCCCATGTTATTTTTCAAAAGTACCAGAGTTTGGTTCCTAATACCAAACTAGGACAACTTGCATTTAATTCTCATAAATGAAAGATTAAAAATTTTAGCCTGGGTGGACTAAAACCATATTATGACACGAAGATTTGCCTGTTACTCCTGGTCCAGATGCGTCATGCCTTCTTAGATAACCTGAGGCAGTCATGTATCTTCAGAGGTAGATCTTCAAAGCTTAGATGTAGATCTGCAAGCAGACAAGCAAAGAAATGAACAAATATCACCCTTTCAAACGGACACCTTGCATTTAATTCTTATAATTTAAAAATTTTATCCTGGGTGGGATAGAGAGCTCAATGGTAAGATTATCTGGTGCTCTAATAGAGAACTCAGGTTTGGTTGGTTCCCAGCACCCATATGAAGGCCAAGAAACATTTGTAACTTCAGTTAGATTAGATCTGACATCATGACATTCCATGGACTTCCATGGACATTGTTATGCAAGTGGTACTCAAACATACATATAAGTAAAATGCCCATAAAAATCAAATAAAAATGAACATAAAAATAGTTTAGCCCCAATTTAGGTTAATATCTATGAAATAGAAGAAAATAGATGTCTTTTAGACTTTTATCAGTTTGACAGTCTGTGAGATCACAACTATTTCCTCACAATCCATTTTCCTGGATGGTATAAAAGAAAGAATTCCCTTAAAGTATTGACTTTTATTTATGACTATTTAATTAATGTGATAGGAATAAATGTGTACTTGTAACCAAGAACACTCTGTTTAAAACATTATTGATTTAGCTCTTCTATTTATTTCCCATGATTCCTATGAAGAAGATGCATTGCTTATCTGAACTTGACTCAGATGCCTACATCCTTCAATTCACACCTGTGTACTTCCTTATAAAAGTTACATGGCTTCTGTTTCCACTGGCTACTCTAACTGAAATAAATTTCTTTGAGATGTTTACTTTTTATGTCTGTTAATTTGGGTATGTCTTGGAAAAAAATGGATTAACTTCTCAGGGATTTATTGTGCATCCAGGTATAGTAGATGGGGATAGCAAGAAAATTAAAAATCATAGCATATATAAAAAAGGAAATGCAAGTTGATACAGTGTATAGAACAGTTCAACTGTTGTTTTCTAACATCAAGGACAAGGCACTTTGATAAAAGTGCTTTGGGGAGTACTGATATAATGTGTGTTTCTGCAAACAATGTTTAATGATCAGAGACCCAAGTTAATAGTACAAATGAATGGGTTTCTGTAAAAGGTTTGGTGGAAACAGCTGACATTAGTATACTTTCCCAAAAGTCATGGAATCCAAATTTGCCACTTCAAAAATTTTACATGCAATTTATAGGAAGAGGTAAATTATCAAAAGTATTGCAAAGTGTCTGGTAGATTATCTGTATGGAACCAAAAAGTCAAACAGGGAAATTGAGACCTTAAGTGACATTTGTTCATGTTGCCACTCTTCGGAAATCTTTGTTGGGCTTCACTGATGCTGGTCTCTTCTGAAGACACTGTGGCATTGATTCACCTTGCCTTCTTCAATGATCATTACTTGTATTTCTCATGTTATTACAGCGGCTTCTTGCTCCTTCTGAGGACTTGAGCCAATTGGCAGAGCCTTGAGTTGGCAGAGCCTTGTGGTTTCTTCTGCTGTTGCTAATTCATAAATGATGTTTGTGAATGGATCAAGCTACCACAACTGATTTGTGTCAACTAAACTGCTGATAAACTAACAACGAAGATGGGAACAAAGAACTATTTCTAAACAGGTGCACATCCTCCTTTTTCCCTATTAACCTTTCCTTTCCAATAGCATGCAGAAAGCCCTGATCTTGTAAGACTCTGACAAGCCTTAGCTTACCAGGGAACCCCTGAGTGAACCACATGGAGACAGGAATCAAAGCATAAAGTAAGAGGAATTCATTGTTCCAATGTGTTGAGGTCATCTTGCAGCCAAAGGAGAGGCAATGACCCCATGCAGCTAATTCAGTGAGCTTTAATACAGTTTCTAGAGACTCAGCAAGTAGGTACAATATGATTGGCAGAACAGTGTGACTTTTAAACTGATTAATCTTTAGGGAATGAGGTGGTAAGAACTTACCTTGTCTATGGGTGGGCAATGGTCCATCCTGTGGAATGTGTTCATGTGCTCTGGGCCTCCACCACCCTCAGGTCGGTTCCCATACCTTGTTGTCTGAGGAATGTTAATTAGCCTCTCCCTTCTGGAGGGGAAGAGTGCCTAAGTGTTCTATGACCTTTCGCTTCCAGGAGGGAAGAGGTCTGTTAGAATTTTCTAAAGTTTCTGAGCTGAACTCTTCATTCTCAAGCATTGTATAAATGTCTTGGATACAGGTATATGATAATTTAACATATTTTTCACATTAATTTATTATATCGTGCATTTTTGTGCTATGTTCATGCTATGGCACATGTGTGGGAGTCATAGTGCTATTTATAGGAGTTGGTTTCTCCTTCCACCATGGGATACCCAGGGATAGAACTTGGTCATCAGACTTCTCAAATGCAATTAGTGGTATTCCTCCCCAACTACTGGGATACTTTTAAAAATAAAAAAAAAATACTGTTTTAAGTAGTGATCACCTAATTAAATTTATTGATCTGAAGTTTATCTTGTTAATTCCTTTATATTTTACACACACTACTCACACCAGTCCTCCAACAGTGCTATGCTGAGTTCCTCTTCTCACCCTTCAGGGGCCCTATTACTATGGATCATGTTGAAATTTGACCATATAAAGTTAACTTTATTTTGCTTTCTAATCTAAATGTTATCTAAAAGTGAAAGTTATCAATAATTTTGTTTTGTTAAAAGTGATCATTTTCATGCATAGTGGATAGATTTTATTTTCTAATATCTCCTTCTACACACATCACCAGTCTCAATCATCTCATGTGGTGCTTAAGTATTCTGATCTTTTATAGTTATATTATTATATAGAATTATTAAGAATGTTCCTTTCCCTTGATGTGTCCTCTTAGTGATATTCCATTCCATAATGGGTTGTCTACCCTTGGCCATACATTCCTACTTGCTCTGATGTATTAGGAAATGATACTGAACTATCTCTATCAATACAAGGCTCCATTACTTTAGACCCTAAACCTATTACAATGCCCCAAAATGTACTTCCTTATCCAAGAATGTATTTTTTCTCCAGAATAATAACCTATTATAGAAATGCAGAAATGTCTTCAACACGCATGATAATAACATTTGATAATGAAATAGACAGTGATATTGAATTAGAAAGGGACTCTTAGCTTCAAAGATGATCTATTGAGTTTTGCCATAGTTGTTGAAGCTATCCCAGTTATTTAGCTGTGTACCCTAGCTATCACTAAGTTGAGGATACAAAATTGAATAAAACAATCCATAGAGTTTATTGGTGATTCTGATTGGCTCTCTATGTAAGAAAGCATCAGAACTGTGCAACCACAAGTCTTGGTAAATCATGTAATACAAAGCAAACGGTGGAATCGTGCAGCATGAAACATTCTTCTGAATTTTATAAAAATAAAACTATTTTTACAGGCATATAAAATATGACAGCTTTGTTATGCTTTTAGACATTTTATAATCTCCTCAAATACTGAAGATTCAAAAGCAAATAAATGGATATAACAATCTTATTTCTAAGACTACATTCAAAATGTACACATTTAACCAAATTTAATTTATGTTTTAAAGGTCACTGATCCTAGTTTTATTCATACTTTGATTTTCTTTTATGTTTGCTTACTTTTGTTTTTGACTACTGAGTTAAAATACACTAGTATATACCTGGCAGTTGGTTTCAGATTTTATCAGATGGAAGATACAGATTAATTTCCTTGATAGAAAAAGAAAAAAAACAAATGCATTTTATAGCAGAAACTTCATTGGTGAGTCAATTATTTGATTGATTGACTGAAGTTATTGTTTACAAAGATTATTAACTAGATCTGTGTGCTGTAAGGAAGTTTAAATAATTCTTAATATCAGAAAAAGAAAACTTAAATATCAGAAAAGCAAATACCAATGAAAGAAACAAATTTGTCTAAAAGTCAGACATGAATGTGAGATACAAGCTCTATAGCAAATTAAATTCTCCAGAGCTGCCCATCAGCCAGCCATGGCAGGTTTGAAGGTCATTGTTGTTGGCTATTTGGCTAAACTTCAACTCAATTTCATCCCTGATCAGTGATTCGAAACTGACCCACACAGATGAGCAACCATGTGGTGCCCAGTGCATATTAATGAGAAGATTCCCTACCCCATAAAGGAACAGATCTGATTTTAAAAGATGCCCTGTGAGGGCAGAAATGCAAAAGGCCTGAGAGGTCTGCCAAGACATTCTGAATTGCTTCACATATTTATTGATTCTTTACTTGGTGATGCTGCCGTGCCAATAAGGAATGTGTATCTTTTCCATGTGGGAATGAATACAATGAAAAAAATAAGCATTTAGCTCAAAATATTTGAAGTTGTGTCTTTATAAATATAAGACAGCCTCACTCTTTATGATATTGATTCTGTGGTGTCATAACAGTTAGCTTTAAGTTATTTATTTGTTTTATGCCTGGTTTTCTGCTCTTGTTGTCCTAAGGAGATGAGGACCTAGAAGCAGGAAGAAATCAAAGAAAATTTCATTGGATCTTGAGTCCATAGTGGTTTGAAATCAGAATTAAATACTATCTTCTTTTGCTTAATATATTTTGTTTTATTATTTAATTTTAGTCATCTGAAAATCTTTTTCTATATCCTCAGAATACCCTGTTATAAGACTGAAGGAACTGAAAGGGTTTGTGGCCTCATGGGGAGAGCAACAATACCAACCAACCAGAGCTCCCAGGGTCTAAACCACTAGCCTAGGAGCACATCGGGAGGGACTCATGGCCCCAGCTGTATACCAAGGGGAGGATGACATTGTCAGGCATAGGTGAGTAAGGAAGTCCTTGGTCCAGTGAAGGCTGGACACTCCAGTGTGGGGGAAATTGTGGGTGGGGAGGTGAGAGTGGGAGGGTGGGTGAGGGCATATCTTCATAGAAACAGGAAGAAGGGGGATAGGATAGGGAGTTCCTGGGTGGGAGATAAATGTGGAAAAGGGATTACATCTGAAATGTAAATAAAATATCCAATAAATAAAAAAGAAAAAAATAGCTGTTGCCAAATACATAATAAATGAAACAAAGATGTACGATGTAGTATACATTGTTTGCATATTTTCAGTTCTTATGATTTTTATTTTGTCACTTGTAAGCATTTGTAAGTAAAGTAGTAACTAGAATATTATTACTTGCTGATTACTCAATAAAATGAAAAACAATTGTGAAAAACTTGTCTTCACTGTATGACTGAATGATAAAAAAATAATCTACAAACATATTTGACACACAGTATCTAATTCTCAAAACTTATATACTCCCTTAAATTTAGACTTCTATTAATAATAAAATTTTTGACAATTAAATTAAGAGTGTGAAGGTAATTTCAGTCTACATTTTAACCAAGTTTACTTTACTAAACTTTGATCTTTTCATGTCTTTTTAATGTTTTTATAATAAAAAGTAAACTGTAGTCATGTAAAAATTATATTTGTTTTAAAATTTTGGAAATTTGATTGAAAATATTGGGCATAGCCATAACCCAGCTCCACAGTTTTCCAATTGTAAAATTTTATCATTTAGTGAAGTCATGAGCTATGCCTTACTGTGCTTCCCTGGATTGATGACTTTACTATTGCACAATTTTGCTCCTACACACATATACAAACACACAATTTTCATATATATTTTATATGTATATATTTCATATCATATGTCATATGTTCTGCATGTCATATATATATATATATGAATGACATATTAATATGTTCTATCTTGCTTTTCTTTTGTAATAAATATGACCAAGCAACTTGAGGATGAAAAGGTTTTTTTCATCTTAAATTTTTCAGTCCATCTTTGAGGGAAACAAAGACTGGCACCTAGAGGCAGAGAATGAAGCATAAACCATGTAGTAGTGCAGCTTACTGGCTTGCTTTCAGCATCTTTATCAGCAACTTTTCTTATGCATCTCAGTCTCCCTGCTCAGGGATGCTACTGGCCACTTGAAGCTTGGCCCTCTTATAGCACTGAGCAATCAAGAGAATGCCTAATTGACATGCCCACCACCTAAAGTAAAAAAGTCAATTTTTCAGCTGAGATTCTCCTTTCAGTTAGGGCTGAGTTTGTGTTACATTGACAGAAAGCATAAAAGTGCATACACAGTGATGACATATAGCTACCTTTATTATTATTATTATTATTATTATTATTATTAATCTTCCTATACACTTCAGCCACTACACCTTCCTGTTCTGCCCCTCAACTGCTCCCCATCCTATACCTCCTCCTGTCGCCAAGATGATGTTCATACCACCTTACCCCCACTTCACCAGACCTCCCTGGGGTCTCCAGTCTCTCAAGGGTTAGGTGCATCTTCTCCCACAGAGCACAAACCAAGCAGACTTTTGATGTATATTTATATGTCAGGGGTATCATATCAGCTGGAATATGCTGCCTGGTTGGTGGCTCAGTGTCTGAGAGAACTCGGGGGTCCAAGCTAGTTAAGACTGCTGGTCTTCCTATGGGGTCACCCTCCTACTCAGCTTCTTCCAGCTCTTCCAGCTGCTTGTTAGTCCTCTTGGAGGGAAGCATGACAGTCTCCCATCTGTAAACACATCATAGTATCAGGAACACCTCTCCATTGCTGGTGGAATTGAGAAATGGTACAACCACTGGGAATCAATCTGGAGGTTTCTCAGAAAATTGGAAATAGATCTAAATGAAGACCCAGTTATACTACTTTTGGGCATATACCCAATTGATACCCCAGCATGCCACAGGGGTACATGTTCCATTGTATTCATAGCAACCTTATTATTTGTAATAGTTAGAAGCTGGAAACAACCCAGATGTTCCCCATCAAAAGAATAGATACAGAAAATGTGGTTCATTTACACAATGAAATACTATTTAGCTATTAAGAACGAGGACATCATGAGTTTTGCAGGCAAATGGATAGAACTAGAAAATATCATCCTGGGTGAGGTAACTCAGACCCAAAAGGAAATGCATGGTATGTACTCACTAATAAGTGGATATTAGCCCAAAAGTACAGAATACCCAGGATATAATCCACAGAACTCAAGTAGATTAACAAGCCGAGGGGCCCAAACAAGGGTGCCTCAATCCTACTTGGGAGGGAGAAGAAATCAATCATGGGGGACAGAAGGAGGGCGGGCTCTGGTTGGAAGAGGGGAGGGTGAGGGAAAAAGGGGAACATGATCAGGTATTGGGGGTGGGGCAATCTGGAGTGAAGCCGTGAGAGCCAGCAGAAAGAATGGGAACAAGCAACCTCAGGATGTAGGAAGTAAGGAAACCCTCTAGAATGTACCACAGTCTTGTGAGGTGAGACATGCTCAGGACTCAAAGGGAGAGACCTTAGTTGAAATGGCCTATAGTGGGGAGAGGGACCTTGTGGAGTCTGCCTCCAGTCGAGGGACAGGGCATCAAGTAGAAGAATTGAGTTGCCATCCCACAGTCAGGAACTCTGACCCAGAATTGATCCTGTTTACGGGAACTGCAGGGACAAAAATGAAGAAGACCCTCAGGGAGAGGAGGTCCAATGACAGGTCCAGATTGGCATCCAGTTCAAGGGGGAGGCTCCATGGCCTGACACAGTTACAGATGCTATAGCTACCATATTTTTAAGGTCATAATTTTCTATCTCTATCTTTTAAGTCTCTAATTTTATAAAGCTGGAATTATTTATAATATTATCAAACCAACAATGAATAATACTTCACTTCTTAAAATGTTTTCCCGATGAATTGCACAAATTGCTAACAAGTGCTTCCATCTAATTTAAAATAACCTCATGTTCATATTTGAGTCTATGTTGTTTATACTCAGTGTAGGTGTATCTTCTCATAACAACTGCAGTGTGACCAGGGTCCATGCTGTTTTTGAGGAGGATCCTGCTTCATTCCACCCTGAGATCCCCGACGGTCTGCTCACATGTTCTCCATCTACACAATTACATTTTCATTTTCCACTTTCCACCTAGCTTGTCATGTTTGTGTTAAAACTCCTCTCATCATGGATTGAGTAACTTTTTTGGAAAATTTCACAATTATAGGACCATCAAGGATCATTGGGTTAATATATAGTTGTTGAACAAATAAATTAGTGAATGGCAGAGAAATGTAGCATTGACATTACAAAGGGAGAGAGTCTGATGCTGATATGGTTTGAAGAGTTGCTGACCTTCACACATCTAATCAGTAGCAGAGCCTACAGGCTAGTGTAATCCAACTCTGTGTAAACTAGAACAAAAATCTTTGTACTTGAACCATCACGTGAGCCCAGAAAATAGAGATGACCTTCTACAATGCATGATTGATCTTAACCACAGTGCTTTAGTCACTTGGCAAACCTGGTTATTACGCTTGTGTGCTTTTTGTCCCACATTTTGTATCTTAACTTTTTCTACAATGACTTTTTCAATAACTCATTTTCTTCATGGATTTGTCATTTATAAACTGAATTTTAATTGTTTCTTTTTTGATAATATAGACCAATAAAACTACTGGTTTTAAAATCCTCAAATACTTTCATTTTTGTTTTAGAGTACAATCTCCTGGTAATAATATCACACCATCCAACCTGTTCTGCATAAAACCCTAGGCCTAGTAGTTTTCCTGGAGCCAGGTACATGCTAGGACCTGAGGAGCACATCTGTCTGATGCATTTTCCAATTGTAACTGAAAGATCTATATTCATCAGTCTTGTGTATTAGCTTTTCTGGTGTTTGTTAGTTTTGTTTGCCTGGTTATTTGTTTTGGAGACAGGGTCTCCTTATGCAGCACAGGCTTTCTACAACTCCAAATTTTCCTGTCTCATTCACAGGTATTTACTTACCACTAAACACAGCTCACATTCTCTACCTTGTTCTAATGTGAAGAAAAACAAAACAAAACAAAAAACAAGCAAACAAAAAATATTTCAATACCATGAAGTAGTACTAGCAGTCAATAGTAGCAGCAGAAGCAATAATAATAGAACATTAATTAGTTACTAGGTTCTTCCTCATGCTTTCCAGAATCCACTTGTTAAATCATATGCTATAAATAAACTTTCATCATTCCAGATATGATGCTATTTTACATAAATTATTTCCTTCTTTATAATGCCTTTCCTCTAGTTCCTGCTAAAGTCATTTCAGAACCAGAGTCTCCAAAGGAATGAATGGTTGCAGAAAGATATCTCAGGGGATGAACAGGCAAGCAGTATATACTCCTGGAATGTTTCCAATGACTAAATCTGAGAAGAGAATGGGAAAAAAATCTCAAAATCAAGGGTTACAGACAACCAACTTTACCCTACATGCCTTGCTTTTATTCTTCCTGAGCAGATGACTAGAAGGATTATTTAGGAGGTGGATGGTAAGGTGGATTCTCCAAGCTCTTGGTGTTCCTTTATGGGTTGTGTAAAACACGGATGGTAGATTATACTTTCAGGTATCATTTCTGTAGTTCACAAAACACTGATCAATTTGAAAGTTATGAAGATCCTATACAAATTTTTATTTGTCAATTTAGTATGCTGTCAGTGTCTTGAAGTTATTCAACAAATCAAGAGACTTCTCATAGTATCCTAATCATCATTTTTATAGTCATGTCATATCTGTTGCTTTCTAAGAATTCAAGCACTACAATGAATAGGACTGATAACTCGCCTTATCTTTGCTCTTGATTTTATAAGAAATCATTTTTGGATTTTGCCCAAGTGGCAGGGGGACTGAAAGTGGAGGCACTGCTAGTTGATGCTGGGGCCAGAGGAGGAGACGCGCACCAGAATACCCTTCGGTGTCAAGCAAGGGACCCTCTGCCTCTGTATAGAATGAGGCAAGAAAACTGGAACCCAGCAGCTCTTCCACATGCAGCAGGAGATATTCAAGGAAACGACAGGTGGATGTCTCAGCATAATAGGTTTGTTCTGGATTGTAAAGACAAAGAGCCAGATGTGCTGCTTGTGGGAGACTCCATGGTACATTTAATGAAGTAGTATGAGATATGGCAGGAGCTGTTTTCCACTTCATGCTCTTAGTTTTGGAATTGGGGGAGATACAACGTGATATGGAGACTAAAGAATGGAAGCTGGAGAACATAAGCCTAAGGTCATGTTGTCTGAGTAGGAACAAACAACCATGAAAATACAGGAGAAGAAGCAGGTGGGATTGAGGCTACTGTACAACTTATAAACACGCGGCAGCCACAAGTCAACATCATTGTACTGGGTCAGTTACCTTGAGGTAAGAAGCCCAACCCTTTAAGACAAAAAGAATGCCAAGGTGAACCAGCTTCTTAAGGTTTCCCTGCTGAAGCTTGCCAATATGCAGCTCCTGGATATAGATGGGGGCTTCGTGCACTTGGACGGTGCCATCTCCTGCCAGGACATGTTTGATTTTCTTCATCTCACAGGAGGGAGCTATGCAAAGATCCACAAACCTCTCCATGAACTGATCATGCAGTTGCTGGAAGAAACACCACAGGAGAAGTAAACCATGATTGCTTGACTGGCCCCATCAGGGATAACAGCATCCAAGCTTCCTAAGATCAGTTAGACCACTACAGAATCCTTTCTTAAGGCACTTTGCATTGTACAATGATCCTGGATGCTTGTATGTTTGAAGAGGAGGAGGGATTTAAATTGGTCCTGTATGTAAAGGTTCGTTTGAGAGAGGAGAAGAGTTAGCCAAGGAAGATTCATTTGAAACCAGAAGGGGACTTTGTAATTGTTTATGACACATTTGTAGAATTATCACTATTTTTCCTAGGACAACATCAAGCAAGAGTACAATATTGAGTCTTTTCTTGATCCTTTTTTTTTCTATGGATTATTTCATGTGTGATAATTATCACATCTACTTGGCTTTAAACTTATTTTTGGTCCAGTTTTAAGGTTCATGAGTTAGTTGTGTTATTTTGTTTGATTCATATATGCTCAGTATTTTTATTAACATATAGCATCAGATTAAACATATTTGTCACTCCAATATGGGAGATGCTATAGTTACAAGTGAGTTTGTTAAGCAGTAAAAGCAAGTTCTGGGGACTGTGGGATATTGTTTTTATTGCTGCTGATTATCTTGTCTCTAGTAGACCTGTGCATGACCCATGCCCATGCATGACGTCTTTCCTCTGCTTCCCATTCATCTCTTCACAGGTGGGTAATTTACATTGCATTACATTTTTTATCTAGGACTTGCACTACCGTCAGGATGATCTTACTAGCGTATAACTCATTCTGTGTGGTGTTCTGCGATGTAAGGTCTGTGTAATGTTAATCACCCAGAGTTCTGCTTGTCATCCTCCCAACCTGTTGTTTCCTTTGTTTTGGGTGTAGGAGGTCAAGGGTGGGGCGATTCAGAAGTTTTTCCATTAAGTAATACCTGATGTTATTTCAAATTTTGTATTATCTTAAGGTGTACATGTTTGGTTTTGTTTTATATAATATATATATATATATATATATATATATATATATATATATATACATATACATATATTTTGGAGTACTGGAATCAAACCCAAGGCCTAGCACATACTGAGCAAGGGCTCTGCCACTGAGGTAATCCCTAGACATGTTTGTTTGTTTGTTTGATTGTTTGATTGTTTTTTAATTGGTTTAATTCTTAAATTCTGTCAATAGAAATGGCCCCCCATGGGAAACTTATTTCACAATAGATCTTTACAACTTTTTTTCCTTTTTTGTCTTATGTTTTTTGAGACAGGGTTTCTCTGTATAGTCCTGGCTGTACTGAAGCTCTGTAGGCCAGGCTGACCTTAAACTCAGAGATCACTTGCCTCTGCTTCCCAAGCACTGGAATCAAATCATGTGCCACTACACCTGGATTTGGATGTGCTATCTTTATTCTATCATTTTAGTAAAGACAAACTAGATTCCTTTATTGGTCTTTGAGACAGGGTCTCATAGTGTAGTTCTGCCTAGCCTGGAATTTTCTATGTAGACCAGACTAGTGTTGAGCTCACAGATATCTGCCTGCCTCTGGACTCCTGAGGATTGAGAGTAAAGGCATGCACCACCATAGAAGTGACTCATTGACTTTTTAAGGTTCCTTATATAATTTAGTGTCTTTGTAGAGGTTTCAAGAGAGCTCTTTACATTCCTACTGGTTTGCTTGAGCTACATAAATTGCCATTTGAGAGAACAATAGATTATTGATCATCCAGTATGCCAATGGGCTCGTATAAACTGGATGGATCTACAAACATTTTCACTGGACCAGGTTGAGGACTGAAGTAATTCATTAAATGTGCTCTTCAGTAATTTTGTTTAATGGTCACATTCAGTAGCTATGATCTGGGCTTTATGTTCTGCTTGCAGAGCAGCCATCAGAGCTGTTACAGGTGCGGTGAAGTTGACAACCAAGCTTAGACATCACAAGAACATACTAGGTAGAAAAAACACCACCACCCACCCCCAGACTGAAAAAAAGGAAAAAATATTTTTCTCTGCCATTCTTGTTGAGGTTTGGTCTGTTGTAGTATATTATAATGCTAAATACTGGCCCCCAAGGTCTGGTTACCCCCAGGGACAAGTAAATCCTTGTATATCAAGTGATTCTATGTGACCTTGCTCCTTAATTTAAAACTATTGGTTTAATAAAGATGCCTACAGCCTATAGGTGGGCAGAAGAGAGGTAGGCACAGTTTTAGTTCCTGGGTTTGGGGTCTGGGACCCCAAAGACCATGAGAAAGAAGAGAGGAAAGGTAGAGAGAGAGAAAGACATCATGGGGTAAGGAATCATGAGAACTGACCATGAGGGCTGGCCAGCCAGGGAGTAAGAGACACCCAGGCAGAACATGGCAAGTCATATCTCAGGGTTATTGACAGGGAAGCAGACAAAATAATTTAGAGGGTTAATATCTGCCCAGCTCTAGTGATATTAAAGCTTATTATAAATAGAAAGGCTGTGTATCTTTTATCTGGGAACTAAATGAGCTAAGGTGGGGTAGAAACCCCCAATTGATGTTAAACATTTACCATGATACATCCTTGGTGGCAAAAAGACACAGACATTACACCTTAGCTAGACACATAACTGTGGCAGACACTGGCCTGGTGCACACTCTGGAAGCAGATGACATCGTATTTAATTGTTCACTGTCTCAGGGGCTTCTGAATACCACCAATAAGGAAACTGAAGATGGGTGAGGCTGTGTTTGTTCTGCTTGCAGAGCAGCCATCAGAGCTGTTAACAGGTGCAGTGAAGTTGACAACCAAGCTTAGACATCACAAGAACATACCAGGAAAAAAAAAACCACCACCCACCCCCAGACTGAAAAAAAGAAAAAGTATTTTTCTTTGTTGTTGATTTGTGCTGAGACCTACACCTGTCTGAGAAAGATAGAAGTTGAGGTGTTTCTTTCCTGGTGAATATCTGTGTAGGAATTGAACACATAGTGTTGTAAATGTATCATATCTTTATTAGCAACAGGAAGATACGCATGGTGTTTACTAAAATTGTTTACTACAGTAAAATTCACTTTTATTTTTTTTTGTAGCCCAAGTTCTTGAGTTTTTCAAGACAGATTTTTTTCTGAACCGTGGTATAATTTTAGGAAGGAGTTAATTAAGCCAGAATTTTGTGTGTAAAAAAAAATTTTTTTCTACCCAGGTGTCTCTGTGCTCCTTGGAGAGTGAGGGTATGGTCCAAATGAATCCATTAGGTCACCACTGCAGCATGCGCTTATCGTTTCTCTTGACCAAGGGTGAACTAGTCCTGTGAGCTGGCTTTCACCTCCTGCATGTGTGTATGTTACTACATTTTATACCTACCAGAGCTCTTCAAGCAATAGTATTTGAACCACTAGCCTTTTAAATAAAACTCTCTCCTCTTGCTAACATGCAGATATGGAGTCCATTGTCATTTCTTGCCATGTTTGTTTGTGCTGTTTTAAGGGGAAAATTGTTGATCATTTTTTTTTTCCTTTGGTTGACATTGCAGATTGCTTCAATGACAGAACTGGTTAGTCTTTGCAGTTTTTTTTAAAGATGTGACCAAAACTTTGTCATTGGTTAAGGGGCCAGGCAGGCAACACAGATATTGCTTTGTTCCTTTTGTTTTTGTTTTTTGCAGGTGGGATGGTGAAATATCATTTTTAGAAATTTAATTTGATTTCTTTACATACTGAAATATATTGCATAGGGTTGGAAAGTTGAGTAAGATGCCGGGATGAATGTACATTTCTATAACTTGAATTCAAAATTCCTCTGCCATGGCCAGAGTGCTGGGATAATAGGTATGGGCCACTGTTCCAAATTCTTCTCAAAACTTTGTTGAAAAGTATGAATAAATTATTTTTGAGTTCACAAAGGGCATATTCATCCATCTTCAATTTCTTTACTGTTGCTGAAAATCTAATCCAAACCCAAAATATATTTCCAACACAAGGTGAGGAAAACAAAATGATTGAGATTGTATTTTCAGTGTTAGTGTCTCTCCCTGTGAAGTCTTTATTTTAAGTTTTAAGTTGGCTTAAAGTTGCTTAAATTTTTTGTTAATTTAATTTGTAATTTAAATTATTTTATTTATTTATATTCTAATCATTCCCTCCCTTTAGTCTCCCCCCCAATTCTTCATTCCATCCTTCTTCCTCCTTGCCTCAGAGAGGATGCTCCCTATCCCATTAGGCCTCCCCCTTTCCAGGGGCCTCAAGTCTCTCAAGGGTAGGGCACCTCTTTTCCTACTGAGGCCAGATCAGATAGATCTCTGCTAACTATGTGCCAGGGCCTCATACCAACTCCTTTATGCTTCTGGTTGGTGGCTCAGGCTCTGGAAACTTCCTGGGGTCTGGGTTAGTTGAGACTGCTGGTCTTCCTATGGGGTAGCTCTCCCTTTCATCTTCTTCTATCTTGCTCCTAATTCAATCAAAAGGGGTCCCAAACTTCAGTCCAATGGTTGGGTGTAAGTATCTGTTTCTGCCTCAGTCAGCTGCTGGTAGAGCCTCTCAGAGGACAGACATGCCAGGCTCCCATCTGTAAGCACATCACCAGTGTATAGTAGCATTAGACCTTGGTTCCCCAACCACGAGTTGGATCCCACGTTGGGCTGGTCATTGGACCCCCTTTCCTCCAGTCTTCTATTTTTGTTCCTGTAGTTCTTTTAGACAGAACAATTCTGAGTCAGGAATTCTGAGTGAATGAGAGTTACAGGGATCTGGCCCTGAATTGTTTATTTATGGTATTAGAAAGTGTTTGAATGTCTGTCAAAAGCCAAGACTCAACTTACAGCACAAACAATGTGTTTTTTCCCAATTAGACAATTCATCAATCTACTGCCTAAAATTACTCTTTTCCCAATAGAGCTCATAAAGAAGGTATAGCAAACTTTTTTATGGAAATGGATCTGAGCTGTTGTTGAAGCTTGGCCTGAACGGTCTTGGGTACACTTCCTTCCACATCATTTCTGTCACCTCTCAGTCCATGTCTAGTTCTGTCCAATGTGGGAACTTTAATTTTGGAATTCTCTAATTTAGACCTTTTTCTCTCCACATTTTTATCTACTCTCACTCTTTGGAAATACCATCTAGTGGCATAGTGTTAAATGCCATCTATATGTGATCATACCCAATTTAAATGTCCCTCCCAAACTTTGCCTGGTATAATCAGAAGACTAGCTGACTTGCCTTTGAATGATTGCTTCAGTGTTTAAAGCTGCACTTTAATCTTCTCACTGAAAAACAGTCTTTATTTTATTTTTAAAGTTTAGCTCCTGAACTCACCTCTCATGTCTACTTAGCTAACTTCTTCATTTTCTTCATCTTTGTCTAAATTGCCTAAGTCTCAACTTAATTGTGGATCCTAGCCTGACTACTTTGTAAGTCCAGCAATTTGTCACATGTTTCCCTTATAAACTTCCTACTCAAAACTGTTCATGTCACACTTGTTTTAGATATCTGTAGCCCTTATTTCAGCAATACTGTATTTAGAAAATTTCCTTAAGTTTGGTCTCTGAGTGTCAGCAAAACACACTCTACGATGAACTTTTTATTTTGAGATAAATAATTTCTTTATACTACTATGTTTATTCCACTTTGTGGACAGTCATATCTAAAGAAACTATTGAGCAAATTTTTGCATATAATTTGAGAATTATTTTGATAGGAATATGTGATAAGTCTCTCTCCTCTGTGTGTGTGTCTATCATTAAGTAAACATGCAGAAAAAGCCATACAAACAAAGCACATAATTTAATAAATAACACCAGGTTCAATTTGCACCTTTACATTTGATCTTAGCTTAATGGCCAAAGAATGGTGAATTGGCATCTTTAATCCAGATAAAGTTACTAATAACTGTCCTCTCTTGATTTTCCGTGTTTCTAAGAGGATAAATAAAGTAGTTGTGTATGTAATAAGCTGATACAGTGGATGTGGAGAGGGAAATTTGAGGAAGAACTTAGTTTCTAAAACAGCTTTGAAAATGAGATGAAGGAAAGGGAACTTAAAAATAAACTAAAACACTCCTCATTGTCAAGACCTGAAAACATCCACATTTATCATTCACTCAGATTCTCATATCCAATAACTACAAAAGACCTTACTGTTAGGAAAGAAATCAGGGTCTCTCTTGGTGTGCTCAATCTTGTTAATAAAATTATTTAAGGATGGTCTGAAAAGAAAATGAAAGACAATATTATTAAAGTTTAAGGAAGCACAGGTAATGTTGCCAACTTTTCATATACTTAATGGCACACACACGTATACATACACACACAAAGAGAGAAAGAGAGAGAGGGAAAGAAACATATACACACATACAGAGAGAGAGAAATAGAGAGAATTATCACATATTCATATCAAAATAATATTCAAATTAGAGGAATAAATTCCTAAATAGTTAATTTAGATATATCTGTACACAAAATGAAGTAAACATAGCAGTATAGAGAAATTATTTATCTCAAAATAAGAAGTTCATCTTATAGGATGCTATTATGTTCATATTCACAGACCAAATTTAGGAAAATTTTCTAAGGAAAGAAGATAGAGCAGAGAAAGAAAAGGGGTTGCACTAGGCAGGTATAGAGGTTAGCAATAACAAATGATGAGGGTAGAAACTTCAGACAAAGAATAAGAGAGCTCAAAGGACCAGAAACGGGTCTGGTCAGGAGTTCAAAAACAAAGAATGAAAAATAAAAGAGTTAAACTATAACCTTGAAGCAATTGCTCACAGCTTAGAAATCCTATTTAAAAAAAAAAAGGTTTTCTCA
Organism: Grammomys surdaster; assembly: GCF_004785775.1. NCBI lineage: Eukaryota > Metazoa > Chordata > Mammalia > Rodentia > Muridae > Grammomys > Grammomys surdaster. The sequence goes on from NW_021604594.1 coordinate 2,546,542, forward strand.
TTAAAGAAATAATTGTTCTTTCTCCCTTTTAGGATACCCTGAGGTACATCTGTCTCTTTGAGATGTGGTCCCTTGACCTTGTGACTTTGGATTCACTCTTAAGTAGACAAGGACATGTCTCCACCTAGAGGTAGATCTCATTCTCTGTCTTCTATGTTAAAGCTACTGATCATACTCTTATTACTGCTTTTAGGAAACATTTGAAATGAAGCCACTTAAGTTGAAATGCCTGGTTTCTTTAGAAGCATGGTTCAAAGAATGCTGTCCACATGGTGCAAATCCTGGCATTGAGAAGCTGCTTACTCAATTCTCCAGGAACTAAAAGAAAGGAGACAGCTTTGAATTGGCTTTCTCTTCCCTCTCTGTTTAAATTAGGCTGGGATGTCATCTCATGGGGTGATGTTATCCACATTCAGAGTATAGCTTCCCCTTTTAGTTATTAACCTCCAGCAGGGTGGTGGTGGCACACGCCTTTAATCCCAGCACTTGGGAGGCAGAGGCAGGCGGATTTCTGAGAGTTCGAGGCTAGCCTGGTCTACAGGGTGAGTTCCAGGACAGCCAGGGCTACACAGAGAAACCCTGTCTGGAAAAAACAAACAAAAAAAATTAACCTCTGGATTAATCTTCTTCCATTTCTCTCTCTCTCTCTCTCTCTCTCTCTCTCCCCCCTTTTCCCTCACCCTCTCACTCTCTCTCTCACACACACATTCAGCAAAGCCTTAGATATTCTTAATTCAGTCAAAATGAAAAGAGAATTAATCATCACATGTTTTCAATAGTTCAGAAAATGATCTACAGCAGGTCTGTTTTAAGTTTTCACTGAATGAATGAATGAATGAATGAATGAATGAATGAATGAACTAAATAAATGGCTATAAAAGTAAAAGAATCAATTGTGAGTAGCACATAAAGAGAAGCAGCAGCTATCAAAGATTTGTCACATCCAGTGTGCAAAATGTGCAGCAGAATCCAGCTGTATGCTGAAACAATCATGTTTGAGTTCATGAGAGAGTTCCAGGTCATGAAGATCATTCCTCCCATGTAGTAGCTTTTGGATTCTCTTTCACACTACATATTCTCATATAATGAGTTGTTGTAGAATTTATTTAATCCTGGCCTGGGGTTCCTAACTCACCTTGACCATTTATTTCCAGATAAAAGATACACACAATCTTTATATTGACAATAAGCCTTAATCAACACTAGAGCTGGTCAGAATATCTACCCTCTATGCTATTAGAATCTACTTTTCTATCGTTAACCCCAAGTTATTCCCTACTATGTTTCATTTGAGCTGCTCTTAACTTCAACTAGCCAGCCTTCGGGGCCACGTTTTCATGTCTCACAGTATGTATAGATTTATACAACTGTATTATTTTATCACATGCAAGATTTTATGTTACCATTACAATCAAGATTCTCAATGTAACACCCATCACAACCTCCATGAAGCTATGGTTTTGTTGCCACACCATAGACCATGTACCCTATAGTGGATTTTTAAAGTCAGCAGTAAGTTTCTTATCTTAAAAATTATTGTATTTTACAAATGTTAGTAGTTGTGATCCTATAGTTGAATTTATTCAGAAAGCATTATTTCATTTTTCATGCTCCACTGAAATTGTGCACATAAATAGCTCTATCCTTTCTGTTCATTGGTTGCATCACACATATCATGGATCCATCACGGATTATTTAATCATTTATCATCAAGAGATATTTCATAAGTCCTTAATTCTAGGCAAAAGAAAACCCAAAACAAAATAATAAATTATTAGTAATTAATGTACTAATAAATAAACTGTAGTAATGAACTCATTTGCAATTTTTGAGTCTATGTGAAAATTGATCTTAATTTCTATGAAACAGCTATGTATAGTTGGTGACTAACATAGTATTTTTTATATCTTATTTAAATTTATTTATTATCTATCTATTTGCATATTTATTTGTTTTGCACATGCATGTGCTATAGTTCACATGTGGAACTGAGAAAACAGCTTTCAGGACTGGATCCATTCAAGCCAGTTATGTAAAACCCTGGGATGAAACTCAGGCTATCAGCCATTCTATGAGCTTTGTAAAGGGGATTTCTCCTGTACAAAGCATTGGAAACTTTCTTTAGAATGCATTAGAAATAAACTAAATCAAACGAAATTTATGGAACATAGAGTAAAAAAATATCTAAGACCATAAGAATGATCAAATACAAGAGAAATAAGAAATTCATCCATATCACAATTGAAAAGGAGTTTTTAAACAAAAGATTCTAATAAGATAGAAAGATGAACAGAAGATGAGAGGAACCATATCTGAAACAAAAGAACCTATCTAAAAATTGAGAATTTCTAGAACTTAGTTTTTGAAAATCAAGTTAGAAAACCAATGAATGATAAAAAAGACACTTGCTAAAGAGAATGTATGTACAGAAGACAAATAAGAACATTGTTTAAAGTATCAGATCATCAACCATAAACCAATCCATGTGAAACCAAAGTGTAAATTTAAAGTAGTGATAGTCATATATATCTATGGAAATGTCTATGGTGGAATGCCAAAAGCACTGGAAGGGAGAAAATGATTAAAGTATATTTTAGTTTTAAAAAGATTTATTTATATTTTATATACATGATTATATTGTTGATGTTTCCAGACACACCACAAGAGAGGATCGGATCCCATTACAGATGGTTATGAACCACCATGTGGCCACTGGGAATTGAACTCAGGACCTCTGGAAGAGCAGTCAGTGCTCTTAACTGCTGAGCCATCTCTCCATCCCAAATACATTTTAAAAACAAAAGAAAACAAAAATCCTTCCAAAAGTCTGTTTTAATTTAGTTTTTCTCCTCAGTGAAGTACTGCTTCCCAGTGCAGTGCCACAATGCTGTTCCCACATCTTTGATCACACCCCACCACGCACAGAACTTTACTTCTAGATGGAGTGAGAATAGTTGTCTAGTGTTTTTCCATGAGTTATAAAATATGAAGAACACATGGTAAAATGGCTTAGGCTACCTTCTATTTCACTTGGCAGTGATATTATGTATTTTTGTCTTAAATAGTGGTATTCAAGAAAGAATAGGAAAATAAAGCCTTTTCTGAAAGTTAGAAAATAAAGCTCTTGAGATTAGGAACAAAATAGATATGTTAAATCAGTTAAAAGTAAATTATTTGAATCCTTGTTTTGTGCAAGACAAGATACAAAGCACTTCCGGGAGATGTTGATTTCATTTTTTAAATTTTCTTTTTATTGTAAAATGGTTAGCAGGCATTTAAAAATATCCAGGTCTAATAGTAATAGCAGTGGATCAGCACTGTCACTGAAGTTTATGTATCCTATTGATACTAATTGAAGTTTATGTATCCTATTGATACTGACTAACTGAAGTTTATGTATTCTATTGATACTGACTAATGATATTTTCTATGGAGCTATTATTTTATGATATTGAAGCAACTTCATATCACAAGCAAGAACTTAATCTTCCTATGTCAAAATATTTCCAGATAGAAGTATTGAGTCGAGGAGTGGAAAATAAAATTTGTTTAATAAACATTTACAAATTAGAGATAGAAAGATAATGTGGTATCAGCTATATAGAAAATGATCTTTAAATGTTCTCAAATACTTAAGTAATAATAACAGTATCATTATTTCAAGGTTTAAAGAAATTGTATCAAAGATGACTAAAAAGAAATGTATAAAAAGACTAAATGATTGCATGCAGAGATTTTAGATAATTTATATGTTAATGTAATCATATGTTTGTATGTTCTTTTAATGCGTGAGATTATTAATTAATTCTTTAAGGTCTTTTCCTGAATCATTTCAGCATTATGTTGTAATCAACGTTATTTGGCAGATGGTGAGGAGAGAAGAAAGCTGGAAGAAAGGAGATGTGCTTCCATCATGAAAGTCATTTGTATATGTAGATAATAAAATAATTTTCAATTTTCTATCATATGAGGTCATAGTTGCATAAAAGAAGTCATCTTTAAAGTACTAAGTGAATCCATCTTACCAGAGAAAATCATTAAAGCAAATCCATGGTGAAACATAGCAGCATGGCTCCTTATTAATCTTCAAAATTGTCTATTTTATATACTTGCTCACACACCAAATACTGATATTTTCAGAATGACCATTTAAAAATTTTTCTTATTTACTTTGTATTATATTTTACTAAATCATAAATACTCTTATGTAGGTAAATTCTCTACTTTCTCTTTACTAGTTTCATAGCTTCTAAAGATTAACAAAATCATGAGGTTTCTTTTTCTATAGTTGGAATATTGATCATTTTTAAGTATCCTTAACCCATAATTTAGCTTTTAGCTTTTTTTTGTGGCACTGTAGAAGAGTAAAACATATCACACAGTGGCAGAGATATCAGCTTTCTCCCACTCAATGACTTTTTGTGTGTTCATCTATAATTTATTTAAAGAATTTCATTTTGGCATAAAAAGGATTCATCTGTTCCTCAGCAGTGGCTGAAGATTTTCAGTAAAAGCAAATTGGGATTATTCCCCAAAATATGAATCTTAAAATGCTATACATAAAGCTATAGCAGAGAAAATACTGTTCTTTTGATGGTAATTTATTGAATTCTGTAGATATTTACATTTCCATCACAGTCATTCTACACATGATTTTTGACTCACCCTGAGTACATACTTCTTTCTAAGCACAGTAGAAGACAATATCATGTATGGAATCCATGAAAATCTTTAGTAGATTTAAAATTTTAAAATACATTAAATATTAATATCAGTCTTAACATTATATTACTTCTGCATTGATGTAATTAAAACACCATGACCAAGATAACTTGCAGAAGGAAAGGTTTATTTGAGTTTAAGTTGCCAGAGTATTAGAGTCAATTCTTGACAGCAGAGCAAAGGCAAGCATTAGCTGAGAACTGCTTAAACCCTGAAACACTTGTATGTAGGAAGGGTGTAGACTCAGAATGGAATAACTTTAGTTTTTTCAAAACATATTTTAATGATGATTCTTAAATGCTTTAACCTCCCTTTAACACACTACCAGAAGTAGTGAGAAATAAAGGATATAGGGGAAGTGGACCTGTTTGGAAAGTTTCTTTGGAGCAACTCCCATCTGTGTTGTCTGGAAATCTGCAGTTCATTTCACAGGTGAGCAGTAGCAGCTCAACCCACTTCACAACTACACCTGCAGTCCAGTTTAGTAGAATCTGGATAGCAAACAGGAATCAGCAGGAATGACACTACCTAGCAAAGTCAGCCAGGCCTTGGCCTTGGCACCAGTCAGCAGGAGGGATGAAGAGGAACACCAGGAGAAGTTCCAGGCTGTGTGCCTTTCTTAGAAAAGCCAAGATCATCAAAGACTAAAAAGACCCACAAGCTTTACACACATACCTCAGTAAGTAAGCCAGGCTCAGCCTCTGTCACTGTTCCAATGAGTCGTATTTATACACTCTAAACATAACATGTCCTCAAGGTGTCTTGGCTCACCATTTGGGTCTGTCTCAGCTGACATTATTCTACCACTCAGCTGAAGTCTGCAGAAGCAGCAAGAAACTGCAGCATATCATCAGACTTTTTTTTTTTTTTGGTGTTTCTCTCTATGGAGTCCCAACAAATGCAGCTCAACTACTCAATGTAAGGTGGACCAATACATATATGTCATTAGAAAAAGTTTTTCATCTCATTTTCTTTCAAGTGCTTGCTGTAGCAGAATATCATTTCCCCCATCTCTGCTTCAGTTAAACATTCCTTCACAAGTCTCCCTTAGTCCCGTAGATAGTTTTCTCTTTTAATTTTTTAATGTGTGTGCGTGTGTGTGTGCGTGCGTGTGTGCGTGTGTGTGTGCATGTGCGTGTGCGTGTGCGTGTGTGTGTGTGTGTGTACTCAGAAGCCATAAGAGGCCATGGAGTTAAAGACATAGGTAGATGCTGCTAACACAACTCAGGTTATCTGCAACAGCAATGAGTGATCTTAACTGCTGAGCCATCTCAGCAGTCCAAAGACGTTTATTTATAGATTTCTCTATCTGTGAAGTGCTTGTTGATTGTTAATATGACAATAACGATGATTATAGAATTTATCTTAGTAATTGTGAAGCATTTATAGCTCCCCAATTACGACCACTTCTATCCAGCCACTGTTTTTGTTTTCTTTTCTTTTCTTTTCAAATAATTTGGATTACAGATCCTTACTGGTCATGTGTTATTAAATCTTTCTCTGACTAAGGAAAAATGAGCCTGTGCATATGAGTTTGATCTCTGGGACACAAATGATAGAAGGAGAGAAATGACTCACAAGAGTTGAGCAGTGACCTCTACAGGAGCTCTTTGGCATATATGCATGTGTACATTCTCTCTCTCTCTC
>NW_021604594.1:2553310-2604478 GCF_004785775.1 Grammomys surdaster
AATGATAAAATGTAACAAGAGAGCAGTCTCCGGTTCCTCACCAATTCCTTGTTTAGAGGGATATAATTTATAATTTCTTTCATTCAAGTCTATAATTTCCTGATATGAGAGGCATCTTGAAAATGTTAGTCTCACCTTTGGGTCTTGGAATTTCTATTACAAAAAAAAAGGGTGGACTCAGGTCTCCTTACTGCACTTCCAGCCACACAGAGCAGAATCTCAGTCTCAAATGCAGCATTCTGATAACACTGAGTTACAATTCTCTTTATCAGAGGCAGCTTATAAAAGGAAGTTCTTCACAAAAGAGCTAGACCTAGAAAGACAGAAATTATCATCCCTTGGTAGAGTTCTGCTAGAAGAACAAGAATATTCTGAGAAAACTCAACTCATATTCTTATGCCAAATCTCAGGTCAACAAGACAGACTGCCTAGTGAAATTGCTTTTATTCAAAACAAAGAACAGCAAGTTTACTACAAGTAACTAAGGCAGGACTGGAAAATGTTTGACATCTTAATACAATGATAGTGCTGAAGACATTTAAAACAGAAAACTAGTGCAAAATATGACAATGAAATTTGTTGAGTTAGCCTCAATGACTGGCAACATTCTGGTCTTGCAAAGGAGATCATATTTCCAGGATTCACCAGGGAAACAAGAAACTCCCCATGATATTGTCTATAACAATAGAGCATCTGCTGCCTGTTAGAAAAAATTAACAGCTGAGTATCACAATAGAGAACAGCCAGCATTACCGTTTAACAGGAAGACTTAGGAAAGATGAAATTGAAGAGACCCAAATGAAACTTCTTGCTGGTGATCAGAGAGCTGATGTTTAACCCAAGACTATATACTCCATAAGGAATGCTAAAAAGCTTACCCTAGGTCAAAAAGAGGGAGAGTTAACTTCACAAATATAGTCCAGATGAGTTACTAGATAACAAACACACCCAAGGCATCCAAGGAATGTAGTTTAGAAGAATAATGAATACTCACTGCTAGAGTACTATGTACAATATCTGGTTCTTCGCATTAAGCTGTATAATGAAGCAAGGAAAAGACATTTAATAAATACACAGTACACTTCCAAATGAGGAGTAAGATGTAGAAGACAAATATTTTTAAATATCTACTACTACATGAATGAGAGAATAGATAAATGACTGAATGATTGAATGAATGAATGAATGAATGAATGAATGAATTAAATAGTTAAAATGGATAAAACAACTCAAAGAAGTTGGGATATGGTGGCACTGCCATGACGTATTAACTAGAGAAAATAAGTCTAGTTGGGAATGTCAGTGTGACCTTTGCACATTTGCTGGTAGCATCCATTGACGTTTTCTATTTAGCTATCACCATGCAACACACTGCACAAATACTTGATACAATTAAAACCACTTTTTCAGATAACAATTTTGTTTTTGGTTGTATGCTTTCCTGAATCATCCAAATTAAATGTCCTCTGCTGGGCTTTTTCATTAACTTGTCAGCAATTCAGGAGCTGGCTGGTACTGAGTGACCTAAGATGCCTTCACTCATCTGTTTGGCAGATTCCTGGAGGACTAGCATATGAAGCACATTGAATCTCTTCCATTTGGCTTCTTTTCACTTGTTGGGCTAGCTCTAAATGTTTACCTGGTGTTCTCCAGTTTTAGAGAACAATAAGAAAAGCAAAGATTAACTATGCAAGCCTCTGACTAATGAAAGCTGGTAATGTCTCACAAACAAATCAGACTTAAAAATATTAATTTACTTACAATTTATTTTGATATTTTCTACTTAGACAATATATTCTTCCAGGGACAGCATGGACATTGCTTTGCTGTTTGTAACAAATAGAGAATTATCAGCTTGCAACAAAATATAATAAACTAGATTCCTTGTTGTAACAAGATGTGATGGTTGGCTTTAATCACGCAAGTTGGAAAGAGCTGAACAGGGAGTGTCAATTAAGGGTTGATTTCTGAGGTTGGGCTTCAGGTACCTGTTTATGAGATTCTCTCTATTGCTTTAATTGATGTGGGAAGACACACCTCAAATTCTGAAAGCAACTTCTGGTGGCCACCCAGATAACAAAAGACATGGAAAATTAATCACCTTTTTAAAATTAAAATTTGAATTTTTATACAATATGTTCTGTTTGGTTTCCCATCCCCCAAAACTTCCCATCTCCTCCCCACTTCCCCACTTCCCCAGCTCCCCATCTCCCCACCCACCCAGATCCTCTCTATCTTTCATTAGAAAATAGATAGGCATATAAAAATAAAATAATAAAATAAAAATAAACCAGACTCTCTTGGCATTCCCTGTCTATGCTAAGTTAATTTATACTGTTTCTTCCTCTGATTCCTCCAAAGGAGTGTAGTAGGTAGCTCTTGATAAACACCCAAGGCCTTTGGATTGGGATTGCTTGCACAACCTGACTTACAAACAGTGCAAACTTCAGTATCCTCAGCCTCTTAGTTGAGACAATCTTAGTTGTGGGACTAATCTGACTTTGAATCACCCAGTCTGAAGAAGAGAAACATCACTAAGTGTGCTTAGGCTGTTTTGACCATATTGTTTAAACTGATTTAATAAATCTATTAAAATAGACACTGATAGATATAAATATACATCATCTCTATAATTTCTGTTCCTCCAGAGCACTCTATTACACAAAATTATAAGATTCACTGAGGTTGAGTCATACTATATAAGAAGAAAGTTAAATTCAAGTATGTTGACTTGCAGTTAATTTTGAAATGAGTTATCATCACTTGTCTTAGGACTTTATGTCACATATAACAAAAAATCATATTAGTATATGACTTTACAGCATAATTAATATTAATTTACATTTTAATATTATTCCAATTAAAACTATGTTTAACATTCAGCTAATTGAATATGATTAGATAGTTGACCAGTAAATGATATTACCAGAATACAAGCCACAGTTATTTTATTGTATTATAAATTGTAATGCATCATTTATATTTTCAGGTTAAGTACATGTGAGTGAGGAAGTTCTTCTTTAATCTATTAATTTTCACACACATTGAGAAACTCATACTTAAAAATTATAATTTTTATGTTTGACAAATGAGGTTATCAGTTCAAAATAAATGCTTTTATTAACAATTCTGAAGCACTCTACTTATGGATTAGTTATGGATAGTTATTTTCTGGAGTGTAACATAAATGGCCTTCAGTTTGACTTGCAATATTGTATTAAAATCTGAAATGCCATGGCTTCAATATTTACATTCTCTGGATATCTTTTAGTGTTCTGATCTAGACTCCCATAGGATCTCCTGTTATATTCTGCTTATAACATTTCAGGGTTTTACTAGTTCAAATCCCTAAAACCTTCCACATTTATTACCCAGAACAGTTCAAATGGTCTAAGAAACACAGATACGTTTTTGTTATAACAGTGTCCACACTATTGATATCAACTTTCTGCATGAACTAGTTTTATACATCTGTGGTAATATCAGCAACAACTTAAAAAGAGGAAATATTCATTCTGGCTCACAGATTCATTCCTTTCAGTGGTCACTTAGCCATGTGTGCTGGGTCAGTGCAAGAATATTAACATAATCAAATATGTCATGTACATTTCAAGGTTTTACTTCTAGGACTCAATGTTCAGAGTTTTTGTACTTTAAAATATTCATTCTAGAACACCCATATTCAGACTTAATAAGAATAGAAATACAAAGGAAGGAGAGACTGAAGATTGACTCATAAATTTTCTTCATAATTTATTAGCTTTATGTTTTAGGCTAATTATTTCATTAAATTAAACCTTCTTGAATACTCAAATTTGAGGAAGGATCTAATTTTTCATAAAAATAGCATTTGGAAGTTTCGATGACTCTGCAATCCTAATGTATTTTACCTCTTCACAGGCCAACCTTTCCAATGAGTGAAAAAAAAAAAGATGATATAAAGTAGAAATTAGAGTGATATTTCCAGTGCACTCGAGCTGTCATCGCCAGAAGACATGAGCACTTTTGTTATGGACTAGTGCCAAAGTTGCACACTGCATATTATGAATCATGTCTGCTTTCACTTCTCCTGTGTGTCGGCATTCACGTGTTCTCTTGTCCAGGAGATACAAAATCCAACTTTTGTCACTAAAGAAATTTTTGAAAAATGCAAATACAACTGTACATATGACTTCACAGTCACCTTTTCAAATTGAACTTTTTACAAACCACATGATACATTTTTATACTATAAGAAAGTATAACTTTATAAAGGGTCCTAAATATGTATCCATAAAGAAATTATGCAGAACTCTAATACTTTTGCATAAAAGTCTTAAAACTATTATTAAAAGAGCCAAAATATTTGAAGCAATTAATAAAATAATGGAAAAGTTCAAAATATTTTTCTGGTTTCTTTTTTTTGGCAAATTAAATATTTACCTGGTAAATTAACTAAATGACTCTAATAGAAGATTTGCATGCATACTGTATGACAATTAAGAAAAAGGAAACATCATCACTGATATTTTACTAAACAGACATCTGAAAAAAAAAGGCAAACTTAAATTCTTTTATTTATTATGTACATGGTGTTTTGTGTGCATGGAAATCTAAGCAACACAGTGTGTTTTTAATGGCCATGGAGGCCAGAAGAGGGCATCAGATACCCTGGGACTGAAGTTATAAGTAGTTGTGATCATCCATATATGTGCTAATAATTGAACCCAGGTCTTCTGGAAGAGCAACCAGTGCTTTTAATCATTGAGCTATATCTTCATGTTCTAAAACTAGTATTGGGGGAAATCTTTCTGGACAATCTCTAGGAGAATTAATAAAGTGATTAATAAATTGTGCATAAATTACATAACATTATTTACTGAAGCTTAATATAGTAATTTACTTCAAGCCAGTTATTTATATATAAAACCTAAGCATACTGATTATTTAAAGAAATAGATACTGTGATAATTAGCTTTAATTACTAATTTAACACAATGTAGAATCGCCTGGTAAGAGACTGTTAATAAAAGAATGTCTACATTGAATTAGTCTGTGGTCCTGTTTATGAGGTATTGTCTTAACTATTTTAATTGATGTGGGAACACCTAGCCCATAGTTTTTAGAACCATTTCCTAGGGAAAAGCTGTTGAGTGGAGACACTGAGCTAAGTGCAAGTGAACATCAAGTTGGCATGCATTCATTTCTCTGAGAATTTGATTGTAGATGAGATGCAACCAGCTGCTCCAAAGTCCCATCACTGTGACTTCTCTACATTGACAGCTAATAACCTGGACTTGTGAGCTAAAATATACTTTTACTTTTAACTTGACTTTTGCCATGGCATTTTATTACAACAATAGAAATTATGTTAAAATAAACACAGAGATGCTTTAAATATCCCAAATCTAAAACTTGTATCCTATTCTTTGTATTTGTTACATGCTGTTCATGATTACCATTAAAGCAAGACTACATATACATTTAAAGATATCTATATAGGTAGGTAAAAATTTATCGATAATACATCCTACCTGACATCAAATACTGAACTTGTTCATTTCCAAGTAATTATAATAAAAGTCATTTTATATTAGAATAAAAGAAACTTCAGTAGTGCATCTAAGTTTGTGCTTCATAAAGTATCTCTGTAAGTCTTTTTATTTTCAGTTAAAATTTTTGTGTGCTTTTAAAATACTTTTGATAATTTTAAGTTCTCCATCAGGCCTGTCTTCATGGCCTCACTCCAGGTAAATAGGATGGCATTCTGTTCTATGACAGCAGCTGAGCTGACAATGTGAGCATTCTATAGATGCAGCAGTTGGTGAAGTATATAATCTGCTTCTTTGTAGTTATTATTCCTTGGCATTTTTGCCCTGATGAAATGGTCCAACTAATTTATGAATAGGCAGTTTGCCACTCTGACAGATGGCTCCAACTGCAACCCAGAGAGCATACATAGACCAGAAATGTCTGGGTTGACAGGATTTTCAGACTGAAAAAAAAATCTGTTAGTCTCTTCTGAAGATCTCTCATCTCTAATCCCTGTTTGCTGGAATGTGTTCTAATACATTTTTTCATTGCCATAGGAGGGATTGTAATTATATTTTAATGAAAATTAAGAGTTAGTTTCCATGATTCAACCAGCAAAGTAATATTTTCTTATCAAAATATTTATATGTTAGAACTTAAACTGTAAATGTAGTTTAATGCTAGCCATTTATACTACTGTGGCCATGTAAACTATGTCACTAACATGACTGAGTTTATTGACTTAAATGATATACTCATAGGAATTATTGTTTTCTTAAAATTCGTACTACATAGGTACAAAGTGCTTTATATTATTTTGATTATTTTTATTTTATATATTTTTAATATTTTATTATAATTTTCTTATTTTACTGTATTATAACTACCTCTCACATACAATGAATCTTAGTCATCAATTTATTCTTATTATTAACATATAAGTATGCTTAATATTATTATCATTTTTCTAATTTTTATAAAAGTACCTACTATAATGATTGGCATGCCATGATATTGGATGAAAACCCCATTTTTATTATATGATGCATACATATCAATTACTTCTATTTTTCATTACATATCATAATGATAATTTCAACTCGTGACTTAGAAATGTTAGTTATGTCATGAGAATTGATTATGGTCTTATTAAACACTTTGAAATTGACATCAAATAATGAATTTTGTTTATTTCCAAAAGTCATTTTTTTATTAGAATACAAGAAACTACCAATTAGGAACTGAGAAATAGTCCAGCAGCTGAAAGTGATTGCTACCAAGCCTGATGACCTGAATTCAGTCCCCAGAACCAATATGTTAGAGGAGAGAAACAATACCTGCAAGTTGTACTCTGATCCCCACATGTGTATGCATACACACACACACACACACACACAAAAAACCATATGCATACACAAAAATATGATAGTTTAACTGCATTAAAGAAGATTCAGTTACATAGCTTTACAAATATGTAAGGGGATGCCATTTTAAATAGCATATTGTTTATATATTTGACCTAAATAACCAATAGTTTTTCGTCAAAAACTTATTTATTTATTTATTTATTTATTTATTTATTTATTTATTGAGAGGAGCTCATGCATGCTGTAGTGTAATGGATGTTAATGAACAATTTTCTCCATGCCTGTTCTCCCTGTAATGCAGAGGTTCTCTCTCTTGTTTCTGCTGCAGTGCACACTACTTATACACTAGCTGGTTTGTTGGCTTCAGAGTAATTCTCCCATCTCTACCTTCTTTCTCAAAGCATGGTTGCTGAGATTGCAGATGTGTAGACTGTATTCAGATTTTTAACATATGTTCTAGAAATAAAATCCAGGATTTCAGACTTGTTTAGCAGTTTTAACACACTTAGACATCTCCCTGGCTCTAGAATAGTTACTGTAAAAACTTCTTGATAAAGTACTATTTGCAACACACACACAATAATCCTGGAAAAGTAATTTTAATAATGTTTCCCAATTATACATGTGAGAATTAAATTATAATACAGAAATATATTCTTTTCAATCTTAGTAAAATTCTGTGAGCACCATAATTAAACAAAAATCTATATGTCTGACATGTAATGCACAATAAACACTAATGGACTGCATGAAATCATCTCCAAGAGAGCCATGATAATTAAGGAGTTACAAAATGGTGTGTGTGTGTGTGTGTGTGCACATGTGTTTGTTTGTGTGTGCCCTCATATAGTCAAGAAACACTCATAGTCTCACTGTAAGTTTAATAACGCACTGAGAAAGTTGGATAGATTTTCTCAATTCAAAGACTAGTGTTTATTATGTAATTTAAGGAAGTTTATCTTTTATGTTAATAGCTTTCTTGAGACTTTCATACATGAACACTGCAACTACAGTATTCTCATTCCTCTTTCTCCTTCCCAACTCTTTTTGTCTCATGCCAGATTATGTCTTTAAAATTGTATGCATGTTTAGGTAAATATATGTGTGTGTTGTGTGTTTGTGTGTGTGTATGATATGTGTGTGTGTTTGTGTGTGGGTATATGGTGTGTGTATGATGATGATGATGTGTGTGTGTGTGTGTGTGTGTGTGTGTATGTGTATAACCAACTTAGTCCATTTGACTTTGCTCGTTTCTACATTTGTCATAGGCTAAAAAATTGAGATTGGAAATCCCATGTGAGAGATAGTTCCTAGAAAAGACTGATTCTTTCTGTCTTAGAGCATCTACCTTTTGTTTATGATTAGTCAGTTCTGTTCTCCCACAATGTCATACAAGTCTATAATAAAGTTTCTCTCACCCCTACCCTATTTAATTTCTCTCTAGATAATCCTATGTCTTGCCTACCAATTTCTCTCTTAATATTCATGCCTTTTTATTTTACTTTGTAAACCAATGGGCTCTGCTATCAGAGCCTATTGGCCTCACCAGTCACTACCCAAATAAATACAATGACTCCCTTTAGACCAGAAACAATCACTGTTTAGCCAATAGGTGAGCTGGGAAGAGTAGGGCCTGGTAGCCTCTCCCCAACCCATGCTTAATTAATAACTGGCAGAGGTACAGGCCTAATGGTACATGGTTATAATTGCTGCTTCAGGCCTAGAAGAGTGCATTCTACAGCTTTGCTCCCCATCTTCTGAATATCACATCTTTTGTCTCCTCTTAGCAGTGATGTTTCTTAGTAAGTTATTAAATGAGCAGGCTGGCAAGCCAAGAACAGGTGAAGTTCTGCTCAGAGCCTTACCAACCTAAGACAAAAGTGCATTGCTTTTTATTAATGTATATTCCATGATGGGTAAGGAAGATATTCTTGTCAGAACAACCTAAGACAGGCTCAGTCTTGTTTATACAATAAAAAAAAAAAAGAGGGAGATGTGGAAAGCTTTTGGGGCTGCCTGGCAGGAATCTGACATTGGCCAAGGCCAAGGAAATAGGCTGCAGCAGGAATCTGACATTAGTCTAGAACAAAGAAGTAATTTTAGACAGGAATCTAAATCCTAGGCTAGAACAAAGAAGTAGGCTTCAGGCATGAAAATGACTTTGGACTAGGACAGGGAAGTAGGCTAAGATATTTTAGTCATCTAAATAAGCCTTTAGAAATAGTGATCATGGGAATGATCATGAAACACTGTTTATTGCCTTGCTTGTTCTTTGACTATTTGTGTTTATTATCTTCCTTATTCCTTGACTATTTGCATCTATTGAATTGCTAGTTTCTCAGCCTAGAACTGACCTTAATACTTGCATGTAATTAAAGTGGTATAAAAGCAAAAAGGAGAAGGAGGGATGGGCTAAAGTGTTTATGGGGGGGGGGATGGGGAAGGGGATTACATCTGAAATGTAAATAAATAAAATATCTAATAAAAAATTATGAAAGAAAGAAAATAACAAAACAAACAAACAAACAAAAAAGAAAGTGTGGTATGAAAATTCTGCTTAGGGATGAGGTCTTGATCGCTGATTCTTTTTAGCATCTAAAACAGCCATGAGTCTCTGCCTACCAGTGTTCATTGAAAAGAGGATGGGCAGAAGTAGCATTTATCTGTGGGCATACACACAAGACTTTTGGAAGCAGCTTGGTGTCATATTAATTCAATGACACAGGAGTAATCAATTTTCCTGAAGGGTGTAAGCCCTTCTGAGTCACTGATATTTTAATTTGTTTCTTAGTATCAGGCAAGAACTCCATTCTGGGAGTGGGCCACTAATTCAATAAGATACCAGATTGGTATTCACATAACAGTTGTACTGCCATGGCTCCAACGGACAAATATTGACTGACAGGCTGATATTACAGTATCCACGGTTTACAACTGTTTAACCACTGATGCATTTTCCCTCTCTGGGCAGCCTATGCAGTACCATCCAAGAGTATAAAAGTTGATCCATAAGTTATAAACTTCTAGCTAAGTCCCAGTTTGATTTGTCTGCCTTGTAACTAAAGTATGTGGTAATTTTAGCAATAGGGTGACATTAACTACTTCTGGTGGAAAACAAAGAATGACAAAAACCTTTATTGTTAGGGGGCAGGCTATATAGAATGGTGTAAACTATACCTGACACTGGAATTCTGTTTAATAATAATTGAGTTTTAGTAATAGCATCATTCAGATGGGCATGGTATCTCTATTATAACTTAAAGAAGAAAAACTAATTTTTGACTGCCTTAAAACCTAACAGGTTTCTATGTGGGTTCTTCATGTAACTCTCACTTTGTTATCCCTCCTCATCTAGCTTTCATCATCTAAAAACCCCTTCCTCCATCCCTGCTATAAGCTCAGCATTTCCATCCTCTACTTTCCCATGAAATAGGTTATTTATTCTTCCCACTTAAGGCATCTCCCATCACAATGATTTCCAGTTTCTTGGCCTCTAAGGCTATTCCAGGTTAAACACACAATTTACAAATTTGAAGATTGGATACACATACAAGGGAAGAAATTATGACATTTTTCTTTGGGGCTGAATAAAATTTTCTTGTTTTTTCTTCACCTTTTCATTATTAAGCAATCAACTAATAAGTAACTACTCTGGTTCCATTTCCCAGTTATTTTCAAAAAAATAAAAAGGACAATTATCGTAGCTAAACATGTATCTCTGTAATAAGATATGAAATCTTTGGATATCTTTCCTGAGAGTGGTACAGCTGGGTCACAAGGTAGTTTTATTGCTGTCCAAAGTGGCTTCCTTTGTTTACACAGGCACCAGCAGTGAATAATGATCCCCTTTCCCTCCTTACATATGTGCATATATGCCAGCATTTACTAATGTTGAATATTTTAAATACATTTTCTAGGCATTTGTATTCCTCCATTAGAGACTTCTCTGTTCAGTTTCACAGCAAGGCTTTTAATTGGGTAGTGTGTCTTCTTTTTTTTTTTTTTTCCCCTTGGGTTGTTTGTACATTCTCAACACCAATACTCTGTCAGATTAAAGGCTGGAAAATATTTGCCTCATTCTGTGGAATACATCCTCACTTGACTGGATTGAAAGTTTGTAGTTTCACGAGATCTCAGTTCTCTTTATCTTTTCTCTTTCTTGTGCTATCAGAATTCTATCCAGAACACGTTTATGCCTGTCTGTTGACATATACTCTCTATTTTCTTTTTATCAGTTTTAGAGCATTGGGTCTTATGTTGCGGTCTTTGATGCATCTGGAATTGAGTTTGTATGGAATGCAAGACAAGCATCCAGTTTTATTTTTCTATATGTTGGCTATCTGTTCTTCCTGGACTAATTTTCTCTATATACCATTTGCTTTCTATGTATATTTTTGGCATATGCACTCAAGATCAGGTAGCTAGAGTTGTGTTGATTTAAATTTGCATCCTCTAGTCTATTCCATTGACCTATAGGTTTGTTTCTCCCTGTTTCCTCAATATATGGTGTCTTATAATTCTGAAAAATAACTTGAAATCAGGCATGGTGATACCTCCAGCATTATGGTTTTTATTTTAGATTGCTTTGGCTAGTCTTAGGGTTTTTTTTGTTTCTTTGTTTTTTGTTTCTTTGTTTGTTTGTTTGTTTTTTGTCCCACATAACTTTAAGATTACCCTTTTTATGTTTGTGAAAACTGGACTTGGAATTTTTTTATTAGGGTTGAATGAAATTTTCAGATTGCTTTGGCTATGACAAACATATTAACAATATCAAAGTTTTGAATCCATGAGCATTGGAGGTCTTTTCAACTTTCTATATCTTCCTCAGTTTATTTCTTCAGTGTCTTAAGTTTTTACTGTAGAAAGCTTTCATTTCCTTGGTAAGATTTATACACAGGAATCTTCTTTTTAGATGGCTACTAACACCCCCTGTTGCTATGACTCTTGTAAGACAACTCTGCTGCTTCCTGCTTACAGAAACAATTGAGCTGCCTGTGGGTTTTCCTCAAAGCCTACTCCAATGTTACTTGTGGCTTCTCCTTTTGTTGATGCTCCTGAAGTTTTCTGTCCAGCCCCTTTCCCCTGTGTATACCTCTGTAACCTACCCCTCAGTTCTAACGGGCTTTGTGTCTGTATTGACTTTGCCTGTCTGTGGATGTAGAGGCTATCTGTAGGCTTCACTCAGTGACCTGACCATCCTGATGCAGAAGACCATACTAATTGTCTAGGTCAGGACTCTCTCCTATGCCTCACACCAGGATATGAAATTCTTTTGGTTTTGTATGTCTGCTTGTTTTGTGTTTTCTTACCAGCTACAAGGGCTTCACCTATTGTCTGAAGGGAATGCCTTCTTTACCATTTCCCTTGTAGTTTGAGGATCTCTTTCCATAGGGAGTTGAAGTGAGGTGAAGAGGTTAGACAAAGGAGGCTTAATGACTTTTCCACAGTGGAGGAGACTACAAGTTTACAAATTTGCTTTACAACTGAAACTTTCTCCAGGCTCTGACCTTTCTTTTATATCTCCTTTGAGGGAGAGGACATTGTGATATGTCTGGGGAATACCTGTCAGAGAAAGCAAATTGCCTTGCTTGAAGATAAACACATTCTTCAAGCCAATAAGGAAATGTGACATAATAGGAAGATAAGCAAAGCCACGGAATTGCTTCTCATGGAGGGAACATATATATAAAAAATTCATAGATGTTGTTACTCAATATATTAGTCAGGGTGAAATAAAAATGTGAAGCACAGTAGAGATTACAAAACATACCTCCCAGAATGATTACATCCTAAAACATACAGTGTAGTTTTAAGTCTTATCACCCAACAAGAAACTAAATAATATTCAATGTGCATCTCTGTGTTTCAACACTGTTTAAAATTTCAGAAAAAAACAGTTAAGAAAAAAAGACCTTGGGAAGCTAAATATGCATTAATTATACTTCTTGGAATGAAAAAAAAAGTAAGGACATAATTTTTGGAATACTTTCTGAAATTAAAGGTTTAAATTTACATATTGAAATGGCATTTTTGCTGTGAAAAAGTCATCCAGAAAACGAAAAATTGAGAGATTCGAGGAGTAGAGTGCATTTCTAAGAGAATCATAAAAATCATAAATATGAGATTACTTCTCAGAACATGGAGCCTGATCCTGATCTTCTTTTAGAGATTAATTATCTCTCAATGTTAAAGGAGGGTGGTTACTGGATTTAAGGAGAAAAAAATAAAAATTTGCTTGAGGATTTTATGTATTTGAGACAGCAAAAAATGTTCTTAAAGGCATTGAAAACATGATAATACAGTCTATTTAAAGTTTTATTTTAAATGGCATTCTCACATACTGCTACAGAAAGTGAATTTTGGTCTCAAACAGTAATAATATGTTGTTACCTACATGTAACAATGGCTTATTCCTCTTGACTTCCACTGATTCTTAGAAATAAATCCTAGTGTCTATTTCAATATGCTGTAAGGTGAGAGTAAATTTGTCATAATATGTCAGAAAATATCAAGACAGCAGGAGTCATACTGGTTACCATGCTAACATGTCAGAGTATGTGGTGAGAAACCAGCAGCTGAATGTTGCCACGCTGGCATGACAGTCAGAGACCACAGTGAAGCAAAAAACTAACTGTTCGGGTCACAGGCCCTGAGTCCTCTGCCTGAGTTGATTTTGTCCTGTATTTGTTTTTAGGATGGTAGTGTTGTTTATTTTTTATCTCAGTAGCCACATAGCCCCACTTCTCTATTATCTCTTCTGTTTAGTCATGTTCATTAAACTTTGTGAAAGCTTTTAAAAAGATTATTTATTCTTAATTTAGGCTTCTTTTTTTCAATAATTTAAATTTTTTAATTTGCTTTACATCCTGATCACAGTTTCCCCCTCTCCTCTCCTTCCAGTCTCACCCTTAAGACTTTTTAAAAATTAGTTAATTTACTTTAAATCTTGGTCACAGCTTCCCCTCCTTCCTCTCCTCCCAGTTTCTCCTTCTCTCTTCTTTTCTCCTATCCTCCCTCTCTTCTGAGAGAAGGGGAGGCCTCCCATGAATATCAATCCACCTTGGTATACTAAGTTACAATAGATCTATTTTCATCTTCTTCTATTGAGGCTAGATAAGGCAGTTTAGTTAGAGGGAAAAGATTCAAAAGCAGGCAACAGAATGAGAGATGGCTCCTGCTCCTGATGTTAGGGATCCCACATGAAGGTCAAGATGCTTATCTATTACAAATGTGTAAGGGTCTAGTCCAGCTCATACATGCTCTTTGGTTGGTAGTTCAGGCTCTATGACCCAGTGGACCCAGGTTAGTTTATACTGTATGTTTTATTGTTGTGCTTTGTCTCTCTGGTTCCTTCAATTTTTACTGTCTTCTTCCACAAGACACCCTGAACTCTCTGCCTAATGTTTAACTGTGGCTCTTTGCATCTGATGCCAGTTACGTTAGGCTCCCATCCGCAAGTATAGCAGGATACCATTAATAATGTCAGGAGTAGGCTCTCTATTATGGCATGAGGACCAAGTTGGACCAGGTATTGGTTGGCCATTCCCTCAATTTCTGTTCCTCTTCATTCCTGTGCATCTTGTAAGCAGGAAAAATTGTAGGTTGAACATTTTGTGGCTGGGTTGGTGCTCAACCACTTTATTCAAAGTTCTACCTGGTTACAGGAGTTTGTTGTTGCAGGTTCCTTATCTTCTATTGCTAGAAATATTAGCTCTGGTCACCCTCATAGATTTCAAGAAGTTTCCATTGTCTTAAGTTTCTAGCTCATCTCAGAGATGTCCTCCCACTGCTAAGTTCAATTCTCTCTCCCATAATTCTCTCCCACGGTCCTTCCCTTCTGATCCCTTCTGGTTCCCTCCCCGCCCCTCTCTCTCAGTAAATTCTCTGCCTCCATCCACCCCTTATGTTTATTTTATATATTTTATAATTTTTCATTCTCAGTGAGATTCAAGCATCCTCCCTTGGGCCTTCCTTGTTACTTAGCTTCTATGGGTCTGTGGATTACAGCATGGTCATTTTGTACTTTATTGCTTATATATACTCATAAGTGAGTACGTACCATGCATGTGTTTCTGTGTCTATGTTACCTGACTCACTGTATCATTATTTTATATGATCTATTATCTTTATTTGAGAGGCCTAAAAAGTTAAACAATATTGAGTGCATGAATGTTAATGTTATATTTTAAATTCGCCTTGCTCCTGTTGTGCAATGTTCTAGAACATAAGGATTTAAGGACATTTCATAACAAAAATAGTTCTAACTTTTAATGTGTGAAATTGTGTAGGTACAATCTTGTTCACTTATCTTTTCCCTGAAATTAATTTTTACATATCAAACATTATTATTTTTGTTATCTTCAAAGAAGCAACATGTATCTGCTAAAAACAAACAAAAAATCCTCCAAAAGATAGAAACATATTCATGTTAAGCTGTATCTACAAGTAGGTTAAGATTTAAGTTTTATTGTTACTCATTTTAACTAAAATAGAATTACATTACCCCCTTCTCTTTCCAACTTTCCAACTTTTTTCCAGTTATACATATATATATATATACATATATATATATATGTATATATATATATGTGTGTGTGTGTGTGTGTGTGTGTGTGTGTGTGCACATGAAACACAGAAAACAAGAAGAGTTGTTAGAGACAAAAAGAATGTTTTGTGACTATTTAAATTGGACTTACAGATAGCTATAAGCCATACAATGTGGGTATTAGGAATTGAGCTCTGATCTTTTGTAAAAGCAGCAAGGAATTATAGTGGCTCAGTCATTTTACAGCCCCTAAACTACTAAAGTTTGTATTTTTGATACATTTATATTCTGTTTCTCTTCCTCCCTCCTTCCCTCCCTTCTTCCATTATCCTTTCCCGGCCTCCCTGGCCTGCATGCAGGCACATGCTAGGAGGATGCCCTTGTGACTATCAGAGGACAACATAAAGGAGTCAGTTCTTTCTTTCCATCATATGGGTCTCAGGGATTGATTTCCAGTACTAAGACATGATGGTGGATGTCTTTACCTGCTATGCTATCTCACCAGCCCCAATAAGATTACATATTTTAGTTAAACAACTTAATGTAAAATATGTATTCTATGTTTTTTCATATGTATGTATGTATGTATGTATTTATGTATGTATGTTTTTTGTTGCTTGCAATGGGTTTGGTAGAGGACAGTGGACTATTGGTGGGTGAAGCACTAAATTATGCTTAGGATTTGTTAAAATCACATGCCATAAGAACATATTCCAGTAAAAATGCTGAGGCAATATTTTAATTCTATTAAAATATGATTACACCATTTCTCTTCATTCTATTTACTTCATTTTTAGCTCTTCTCATGCCCCCTCCAATACCCTCTAATATTTCTGGCCTTCTTTTCTAATTATTATTGTCACATACATAAGCATAAATATATAGATAGTAGTAATCCCCTATGGTAGAACCTTTAATTTATTGGTTTTCTGATACAAAGTAGTCAGTGAAAATTATCTAAATGAAATAAGATCAATGGATTTTTGAAATTTTTGTTCAGTTTTTGAACCAATATAATTGTATTTTTTTATAGTGTAAGTGAAAGGTCATGTAAAATATATAAGATCAAGATAAATCATAATCTAAACCTTAGGATGCACTTACAATTGGAACACTTGAGCTATAGACCAAAGACTTTGTTTATATAAGATGCATTTTTAGGAGAAGCTAGTCTGCTTGAAAGGGGACTGACTTCTCTTCTCATGTGTCTTGCTACTCTTCTCACTCTTTCTATCACTAAATAATAAATTGCTTTGATATTTTTACAAATAAATGTAATTTCTTTTCAATAAAACTACAATGAAATGAGTCAACTTCCTCTGGAAGTTTTGTTTTTCTGATATGTTGGATTAATCTTCCAACAAGTTTGTTCAGCTTCGTTTTTATAACTTAAAAGTCTACAAAGGGAAGCAATCATTAGAAACCAAGGTTAGGAGATGTTGCTGGGCAGATACACTATTCATTTCCAATTTCTTCATTTAGACAGGTCTTCCTAATTGCATTACCATTTGCCCTAATTGCATGTTGACTATACAAGAAAATGTGATGGAGAAATAGAGCAAATGTCTTTAGGATTTTTGAGGAGAAGGCATCATTGTTACATCATTTACAAATTCTACTTGTTCAAGGAAAACAATTTCAACCTGCATTTCTCTTTTAGATTAAACATTTTATTAAGATATGGATTATAGTGCTTTGAGGGATATCATGTTGCTGACAAAATCCACCAAGTATTCAACTGTGTTTTCAAATGTCTAAACTGTAGCTTTTACCATTTCTTCAGAGATAGAAAGCCCTATATATAGAAAGCCTTCCTGGTTTTCAACCATATTGAGTACAAAAAAGGGGATTATGATACTGTTGGCAAGTATCAATCTGCGGTCTTTATTTGAATACAGTTAGTTTCTTCTGTAACCCAAAATATTTTTAATGTGAATTAAAAACATCAGTCTAAAAGGTGTTGCCATGGTCAAAGATACTGATCCATTTCAAGTAAACATATAGCAATTTGAAAGTTGTATTCAATTGTTACCAGCTTAAGGGATACATAGCTTTTAGCACACAAAGTCCAGGGTTGGTAAATAACTTGCAAGTCATAGGAAAGTGCTCAGATAGGAGGAATGTCCTCTGACCTTTATGATATTCAAGAAGAAAAAATAGTTTATAATTATTTGGCCAGAATTAAACTTCATTTTATACAAACAAAACAAAAGAATGTTGAGCAATTCAATAGCGTAATGCCAACAGCGACATAACTATTGAAGGGCAAGCAAGAACATAATAATACATTAACATATATGGTTTGACAGACAGAAAAATACATTTTTACATTTCCTAGTTAATTTTACTGTAATTAATGCTTGCTTCTTTTGTGTTGCATTTGGTTCTTTTAATTTCTTCAACTATGCCAATCAAATTATTCTATTCAAAATTTCATCAAGAACACAAAAAAGATTGATTACCACCAGTGTGTAATCAGCATCTTCCTGTCAGAATGTGACTCCTAATGACATAATTTAGAGATTTAAAACAAAACAAAACAAAGCAAAAAAACCTTTACACTAATGCCCCATTGGTTAGGCAATTAAACTCTCAATGGCTATTAAGTAGCATAAAAACTATGCATTTGTATATTAGATGCTAAATATGGTATCATAGCTCTTTTATCATACCCAAAAACATATCACTGCCATTAACACAATCTGCTTATATCTTTGTTCTAATGACTTTACAAACTTCTCTGGGAAAAGAAAATGCCAATAAACGTTAAAGGGGTCAATTTGTGTGTGGATCAATGAATAAGATGCTCAGTTGATCAATGTTACTACAACTGTGACAAGTTAGTAATCTCAAGAATAGAGAAAAAGTCCCCCTCATCTAAGTAAAAATATTTTCTATTTTATGTGTACTTTGAGGATCAATTAGCTTATTAGATTACATTAGTCATTGGATAGAATTTTAATCAAATGTCTGCTATTGTAACTGTTATAATACTTATGATAAACAATAGTTGTAGTACCGACAGAGTAGAATACAGGGCAGAAACTTTCAAGTAGTTAAAGTAGATACTGCATTTTGGTACAGATCAGGCGTTAAATATGTAGAATTGTAAAAGAGACACAATTCTTGATTCAGTAAAATGAACATAGTGAGTGAACATATTAAATGGAAATTTGAAGTTACTTTTCTTGTGAAAACTTTTCTTTCTAACTTTAACTTGTTTTTTCTGTGTTTTAGGTCAGGCCAGGCAATATCTTTTACAACAATTTAAATCTTCTGTATCACATGAAATATTCAGTCAAGGAAATTACATAAATGAAGTAATTTGTTCTGACACAATTTTATTACAATTAATGACTAATGGCTGGATTTAGTTCCAGTCTAGTTTGAAACCTCATGACAAAGATTATTTCAAATATAAAAGCACTCAAAAATATTGCAAATACTAAATATTATTAGATCCAGCTATGTAATTAGTAGTGATTTTAAGTGTTATGTTAGCATATAATATATACTTTGAAATGCACATTTAACATAGAAATGTATATACATTAGTTTAACAAAAATATATTGGGCTAATCAAGAAAAAAGAGGGTCATATTGGCTTATTTATGCTTGCAGAGATTTCATATATTTGTATATACTATTTTATTTGTGATATTTAATAATATGAAAAATTAATATAATTAGACAATATTTCTTGTAAATTGAATACTTTTCAGTTTCTGAAACTTTACTATAGACTGGGAGATATTCTAATGAGAATTAACCACAAGTTGTTTCCTAGGGACGTTTCAAGAAACAAAAAAATACATTCATTTTCTAAAGTTGGAATTTGCATGACTTCTGTTTTCCAAGTATCAGGATATAATATATATTTCCAGTACATAGTCTCTCAAATTTGCCTGCTGTCCCCACAAAGCGGCTTCAATATGCACCTTCCTTACTGTCTCATCTAAGGGCAATGATTTCATGCCTGTTTCCTGTAAGTTATTCTAATGTCTTTTCCCAAACTGTACATCAACAGGGATTTCATATTTCTCCTGAATATTCAAGATATTTTGTCTGTTAGTTCATTCCCAGCAGCTCTTAATCATGATTAATTCTCTCCTGAGTTAAATATTTATTCTGCTACACCCCTTTACTTCTTGCTTTCTATTAAAAACTCTATTCCACACTTGTCTCCGAGAGGTCTCATGTGTTCAATCACTATTTCTGATTTAAAAGACAGGCTATTCTTTATTTTTAGAGCAGACTTCTAATTTCTGACCAAGTCTTCTGTCTTCCTAATGATAGATAACTGCTTTCAGTTAAATTTAGTCCCATCTAGTGATTAATGAATCAATTTGTGATGTACAAATTAGTCACAGTCTAGTTAAAACTTTCCATTTTTATGCATTACCCTCAATTCCAAGCTTCGTCTTCAGGATGCAGAGAAGCAGGTGGGAAGGCCAGTCACGTAACCATGCTAACAATAGCATCATGTGTACTATGTGTTTTGACCATTTTATGTGCTGAAGTTAGAGTGGATATCACTTTCTCAAACACATAGAAGGCTCAGAAGCACTCCAGAGAATGTCAGATAGGAATCTTGTTTGCTCTTCTGGCCTAAGTCATCTGGAGGGTATGCAAACCATTATCCTATGCAAACCATTCTGCCTATTTAGTTGTTATATGACCATTCTACCTACAAAATCTCTTTATTTTGAGGAAACCCATTGGCTCTTCTGAGAAAGGTGTTTTATGTTCCAGTCTAGCTACTCTATTGTCCCCGAATTTATTGTTATCATATGTATGTATCTGCTGTTTTTAGATTACTGCCTGAAAATGATGCTAGTGATAATTGTGGGATTTATTTTTAGTTTGGTAAGACCTTAAATGGAAAAAATGTGATAAGGGAAAAATATCAAATGGCTCTTTTGTATTTTCTTTCCTAGAATTATGTTCCATGCTTACTAGGCAGAAAGCAAAAGACTGGAAACAACAAGTGGGATTGAAGTCAATTTTCTTGGTTTATGCAAGAATTGCACAGTTTCTCTTCTATCAGCTGATTCATCAGTAAAGTCTGAGACTCTTATCTGACTTCACAGAGCTCTGCCAGATACAAAGAACTGTCTATACATCTTGTGTGTACCATGATTGTACTGACATGGATATTAGTTTCAGGATAGACACACTTCATGGCACCTTATTGACTTTTGTTTACATTTCCTACACACTCCTGTAAACTTTAATCCAGTAATTTGTCTACTAAATTACTACAATCAAAATTAAATGAAACATAATGAATATTCTTCAATGTATCTGAATACATTTGAATTGAGTTTCCTTACTTTCCAATTTCATATTTTTAAATTTTTATTAAAGTACCCTTTTTATGACATTAAGATTTTTTTCCTAGTGTTTTGACTCCCTTTCATTTACAATGAGTTTGATACATACTGTGATAGCCTCCATCTGTCTTTATGAGATCATTTCCCTAAATGTCTCTATGAAATATTAAATTAATATTTTATGTTTTCTAGGCATTTGTGTTTGATGTTTTAATATTAATATTCTTTCCAAATAGTTTTATGAGGCATTTCAGTTTATGTAGTTCAAGTAGTTGTTTTCATACCCAGTCCATGTGTTAAAAATAAAATATGAATGTTGGGAACATAGAAACTGTGACCTATCTCACATTGTTAAAACAAGATCAAAGAGAAAATCAGCATTGTAATGCACAAATCAACAACTTTTATACTGTGTCAATTCTTAACGACACAATATCTTCATATACGAATATCTTTATACACAGGCACAGAATATGAGAGAAAATATTATCATGTTATTTACATTAATTTTCTAGGGTAATTATTAAACATACTATGGAGAAAAATAGAGAAAATACAAGAATATCATGCAAAAATGTCATTATAATTTTATCCTTTGACAAGCAATAAACAGGTAAGAGTATAAGGAATAAAGGAGCAGATTCATATTTCAAACAGATGACGAAAATAGCTTTTTGGTTAGAGGGCAGGGGCAAGGTTAGCAATATGTAAGTCAAGATACCTATTACACATTCAAATAGAGATGTCAAACAGTGAGTTGAACTATTTTGCAATAAGTAAAACTTGAAAAGATTTGTATATTCTTTTAAACCCAAGAGATTGATTAGATCGCCAGAAAATAGATTCTGGAAGGGAACAGGAGAAAAGTCTTCAAGGAGTTCAGAGCACAAGGTTCTGGGAGATAAATATAAAACAAATAAGATTAACAGTAGTTATAAAGAAGAAAAGTAAAAATGAAGAATGACTTTATTTTTACTAGAGACGGAAAATAGAAAATATTTGGAGAGAGACAAAACAAGTGTTAAACATTATGAAGTGGTAAGAGTAAGGCCTACTAACTGAAGTAATGGGAATTCTGTGCTGTAACAAGCTGGAAATTTGATGTCATTAACAAGGCTATATTTTTTTTTTTTTAGCAGCAATAGGCAATGGCTATGTAATGTAGACTTAATTGAAAATACAAGAGTAATTGAAAAGTCTAGATGTGGCTAATTGTTTTTTAAATTTTTTATTGGTTATTTTATTTATTTTCTTTTCAAATGTTATGCCCTTCCTGGTTTCCCCTCCAGAAAACCACTCTCCCATTCCCTCTTCCCCTGCTTCTATGAGGGTACTATCCCACTGACCCATTCCTGCCTTACCATACTATCAGTCACCTACTCTGGGGAATTGAGCCTTCGCAGGACCAAAGATCTCCTGTCCCATTGATGCAAACTTAAGGCCATTCTCTCCTACATCTGCAGCTGGAGCCATCAGTCCCTCCATGTATACTCTTTGGTTGGTGGTTTACTCCTTGGGAGCTATAGGGTATCTGGTTGGTTGATGTAATTGCAGTTCTACAGGAAGACAAGAGTGACTACTTTTTCTTGTATTGCTAGCACAAAGGAAGTTGTCTTAGCATTTCTAGTACTGTGATAAAACACCATCATCAAAAACAATTTAGAAACAGGTTATTTTGCTTACATATTCCAGCCTACAATCTATTCAGAGAACACAAAGCAAGAACTCAAGGCAGGTGCCTGGAGTCAGGAACTAAGCCATGCAGGAGTCCTTCTCACTAGCTTTTTCCTCATTGCCTGCTTCCTTATACCATCCAGGACCATCTGCATGATTGACTTCCCTAAATGAACTGTGTACTCTCATATCAATCACTAATCAAGAATCCTCTGTAGACTTGCATATTGGTCAACATTCTGGGGGGATTTTTCTCCATTTAGATTCATCTTCACTCTAGCCAGTAAGATAAAATCTTTACCTCTCCCTCCATGCCCTAAAGTCCAACCCCACAGTGTTATTCTCAGTAATACAACAGAACATTTATGCAATCTCTTCCTACATCATCCTTAGTGGATCTTGTCAGGAGCCATAATGGGACAAGCTAATAATTAGCAGGTGATCATCCTGAAATGTTTGCCTTGGATTATTATATAATCTGCCACAAGTGAGTCCTTATTCAGCAAGGCTGTGAGAAACTTATTTTAGGAAAGATTCCTGCTATTAAAATGCTTTTCCTATTATTATTATTATTAAACATATGTAACAATCACTAAGCAATAGCACACCCCTTTGGAGCAGATCTCTGCAGATTCATGAAGATGTACTGTCTTGTAGTGATGCTATATAGACAGACAGATGACTTCCTAAGTGTTCATGATGATCCTATAAGAATTCCTAAAATTATATCAATGATTATTTAGCTCTTTTTATAGTGGGACTGATATTAGGTCGCTTTCTGATAGTCAAAACTGCAATGAAAACTCTGCCAGTCTCCCGAGTGTCATCAGTTAATTGCCCTTAAATAATAACCAGACTTTCTCCTGCTCAGAGTACATTCCAAGAGGTTGTAAAACAATTAACCAAAGATCACTCAAAGAGAACTCACGATTTATTATAGGTTCTAGGACAGAAGAGAAACTATTGCTTGGGTTTAATCTATACAAAACTTAAACTAATTTCTTAGTTATAGTTTTAAGCCTTCAGTGAACCTGTGGCGCTAGATAGGGGAAGGATGTTTAGCCAGATAATTACTCCTAATGGATATGCATGTAAACATTCTCTGTTGCAAACTTCTATTTCAATTTATGATTTGAATTTTGGTGTGAACTTGTGATGAAGTTTGTAACATGTGACCATGCATGTACTCTGTATGATGTATAAGTACTGAGAACAAAAAGATGAGAGTTAGTTAGATCTAGAAGAGTTAGAATAGAGAGTTAGAATAGAGACAGAGTAGAGATAGAATAGAGTATTTTCCCTTTTCCCAGATAGAATAGAAGTTTTCCTTTTTTCCCCACTTAGGACCTTTCCACTTTTTCCCTTAGATAGCTTTCATAGGAAACTTTTAAAAACTTAGTAATAAATGCTATAACCGCATCTCTAAGTGTCTTTTCTTCCTGTGACCTCAGAGTAGCAGGCATAAATTAGGGCCCAGAAGTTCTTGCTGAGAGAGTACAAAGGCTATTTGCCTAATCCTCTGCTGTCTTTGGGCTGAGGTATTAAGTGCTAGAAAGTTTCTGACCAGAGGATACCAGAGGACAGGACAGCTACAGTAGCATAGTAAGTGAACTTTTCTAGCATAAATAAGTAAATTTTATTACACAGCAACTCTAAATATCTCATAAGGCCCAAGACCTTACCCTGAATCTCATAAGACCAAGTCTTACCTCCTCCCCCCTCCCCCACTGATGCTCTTCCATTCCCATCCCCCTCAGCTGCCTCAAAAAGAACCGATGAGGAGAAGAAGAGACTTCTCCCCACCACCACACTGGGACTGGCTCCTGACAGGATCTTATAGATTTTCCACATCTAATATTCTTCCCCTAACTCATTGTTTTTTCCTAGCACCCAACACCAGCAGCTTCTTCCTGGGAACCCATAGGTTACTCTGGCCAAGAAAGCAAATAGGCTAACTGCAGACAATCACCATTCCTACTTTTCCAAGTCAAATCCCTCAGTCTCATGCCCAGCTAAAGAGTAGAATACCAGCTACAACATCTCTTCCCCTCCAAAACCCAACTCACCTCCAGTGGACCACATAAATATCCCCTCCAAATTTCTTTCCCTCCCGTTTCTTTGTCCTAGCAACTAACTCCATTAACCACTATGATAAGGGAAGCAAGTAAGCCTACTGCAGATCTTTACTTGTACATTCCTTCAATTCCAATCATGTACCCTTGTGCTCAAATCTTTAGCAAACCTTCTACTTTGTCCTCTCCTCACTTTCCATTTCCCTATCCGGGGGATAAACTAAGAAGATCTGGTGGAAAATCCTGTTTTCATTCCTTTTGTAAAGCCCTTCCACCACCCTAGCCCTTCTCCATTCCTACGCTGGAAGTCCCAATACTCAGAAACACATTTGTATTGAACTGCCAGTGCACACACCTATCAGTACAAACAAACCAAAAAAAAAAAAATCATCTTACAGGCAAAACACATCTACTATACTCTTCTAAAAAATTAAAGAGGAAAAAAGGACCAAGGAGCAAAACATCCATCCAACAAAGACAGGACCACATGTCAGGTATTAGAACTCTAATCTTCCCAGTCAAGATGCCTGGATTCCAGTGTGAAAACACAGTAACTGTTAGCACACTATGATCACCAGCAACCCCACTTAATCAGGCACTAAATATCCTAACACCTGTGAAGTATAAGTTAAAGACCTTAAAATAGCCTTTATAATCCTGATAGAAGTTCTGAAAGAGGAAATGAGTAAATATCTCTTTTTAAAAAATCTATGAAAACAAACAAATAGTGGAACTATGTGGGGCTGCAAAGGGATGGTTTGGACTCCCCGGTAGAGCACTGGGTTTGAGAGAGCCAGAGACCCAACAGGTAGACCATTACCTGGTGAGGGATGGCATGTATCTCCCCATGCTCGCAGATTCCAGACCCTTCCCACATTCGACCTACACCTCCATTAGCCTGCATCTTGCAGACACATTTGGCTCAAAGTAGCTCCTCCCAGAGAGGTTTTGCATCACCATCTACAGCACAGGTGGAGGACATGAGAACAGGCCTCAGGCCCTAGAGAAATTTACATAATAATGAAGGCCAGAGGATGGAGCCACTTAAGCATTCTTCCCCAGACCCTTCCCCCTTTTCCCTCCCTATTTAACTCAGGTCTGCCCTGAGTTTCAATGGGGTACTGCAAGATCCATCTACATCCATCATGAAGATAAATCTCTTCAATCCACGAACTTCTTGTGTCTTTGGGGTCTGAGCTGCTGCCACAGCTAATTTCCCACCTAGAGGACCTCTCTGCTTTCCAGCCACAAGGACCCACATCTTCAAGCCAGCTAGCCGGGCCACCGAGTCTGGTAAGTGAGTATAGTAACAACATCTCTCCGGTGGGGTGCTGCTGGGGCCTCTTTCTTCTCTCCCTCCCTCATTTTTCTCACCTGTGAGTCAGCTGGTCATGCCCCCACATGCCCCCAGTCTTGGTCACTCTGTGGCCTCTCAGTGGTCTGAGAGCCCAGGGCTTGAGACCAGTCAGTCCCGGATCAACTCTTGCTCCATGCCCACATGTGAGCTAATCATTCCTCACATAAATAAATGAATAAATCTTTTCAAGACCTGAAAGTGGAAATAAAATCAATAAAGAAATCCCAAACTGAAGGAAGTTTGGAAGTTTAAAAAAAAAAAGAAAAAGAAAAAACAATCAGAAACTCACAGGAACCAAAGAGTCAATATTCACTAACAGAATCAGACATAGAAGAATTCTCTTTTCAGGAATTAAAGACATAGGAGAAAAAAATACATATATCAGTCAATGAAAATGTTGAATCTATAAGGCATTCAGGCACAAAACATTCAGGAAATCTGTAACATCAGAAAAATCAAAACCTAAGAATAGTAGAAATAGTAGAAGGAAATGAAACATAGCTCAAAGACACAAAAAATAAGTTCATCAAAATCATAAAAGAAAATTTCCTAAAATAAGTGATGCCTATCAACATACAAGAAGCACACTGAACACAAAGTAAACAGAATCAGAAAAATATTATCTCAGTACATCATAATCAAAACAGTAAATCTAGAGACACAGAAAGAATATTAAAAACTTTAAGAAAAAAGCCCAAGTATCATAAAACACAGACCTGTTAGAATTTTTTTTTAAAGCAGAAAAGGGTTACACTAGCACTTTATTGCTGTTCTTAGTTTTTATACCTTCTCAGGATAATTGATCACATAGATTTTTAAAGCATTTTTTAATTTGTTTTACTGGATATTTTATTTACTTACATTTCAGATGTTATCCCCTTTCCCCATCAGCCTAGAACACTCCTATCCCATCTCCCCTCTTTCCGCTTCTATGCTTCTATGAGGGTGTGCCTCACCCACCCACCCACACCCATCTTCATGCCCTTGAATTCCCCCACACTGGGGCATCCAGCCTTCACAGGACCAAGGACCTCCTCTCCCACCTATGCCTGACAAGGCCATCCTCCACTACATATACAGCTGGAGCCATAGGTCCCTCCATGTGTGTTCCCAGACTGACTATTTAGACACTGGGAGCTCTGGTTGGTTGGTATTGTTGCCCTCCCCATGGGACCGCAAACCCCTTCAGCTCCTTCAGACTTCTTTCTAACTACTCCATTGGGAACCCTGTGATCAGTTCAATGGTTAGCTTTCACAGAAGGATCCATTAATGTCAAATACCTTGGTCTATCTCTATCCAAGTAAGTGAAAGATTAGTATGATAAAAACTTCAAGACTTTGACAAAAGAGACTGAAAAAGATACCAGAAAATGGAATGATTTGCAGTGATCATGAACCAGTAGAATTAAAATAGTAAAATGTCCATCCTACTAAAAGCAATATATATATATTTATACAATTCCCATCAAACTTCTAACACAATTTCTTTGAGATATAGTTTTCCTGTGTAATTCCGGAACTTAGTTTGTAGACAAGATTAGCCTTGTATCCATTAAGAGCCATCTACTTAAGCTTCCAAAGTGCTGGGATTAAAGGCATGTGCCAGCACCACCTGCCTAACTAACACAATTCTTTATAAATCTCAAAAGGACAAAATTCAATTTCAAATGGAAACATGTACACAAAATTCAGGATATCTTAAACCATCCCAATCAATAAAAGAACTGCTGGGGTTATCATCATTCTAATTTTAAGATGCAAGGCAGAGATACAATAATAAAAGTCAGAATGCGTTTTGTATAAGACAGACATGTTGCTCGATAAAATTGAATTGAAATCTGAGACAGATCTACATATTTATGTGCACCTGAATTTTGATAAAGAGGAATGAAACACAGGATGGAAAAAAGGAGAGCATATTCAAAGATGGTACTGGTTGGATGGTATTTCCAAATGTAAAAGAATCCAAATTTAGTTATCATTCTGCACAAATTCAACTGCAAATGAATCATGACCTCAACATAAAATCAGATACATGGAAACTGATGGCAGAGAAAGTGAGGAATTATCTTGAGCTCATTGGCACAGAAGATACCTTTTTGAAAGGAACATTGATAGAACAGGTACTAAAATAAAAAATTAGTAATTGTGATCTCAAGAAACTGAGAAGGTTCCACATGGCAAAAGACATTGTAATTCAGACATACCAGAAGCATACAGAATAAGAAAGACTTTTACAAGTACGCATTCAATAGACAGCTAATATTGAAATATATAAAGAACTCAAGAAACTAGCAATAGAATAGAGCAACAGCGAATATGGATATACAGGTGTTTTCTGTAGTACGATGAAGCATTCCTTAAGTATATTTCCAAGAGTGATATAGCTGAATTTTTATGTAAATTGATTCCCATTTTCTTGTAGAACTACAGTGATGATTTTTATAGAATAATAATCCAATTAAAATTTTTCAATAATTCTCCATTAAAGAAATGTACACCATCATTAACTATCAGAAGAATAGAAATCTGGACAGAAGCTGTTGGCCCTCGTGGTTGAATTAGGGAAAAGCTGGAAGGAGGTGAAGAGGAGCAGGACCCTACAGGAAGATTAGTAGTCTCAACTAACCTAGACCCCTGAGATTGCTCAGACACTGAGCCACCAACCAGGTGCATACACCAGCTGATATGAGGCCCCCAACACATATATAGCAGAGGACTGCTGGGTCTTGACTAAGTGAGAGAAAATGCACCAAACCCTCAAGAGACTTGAGGCCTTAAGGAGTGAGGAGGTCTGGTGGGGTGTGGTGGGGGAGTAGGGATGTTCGATTGGAGATAGAGTTGGGGAGAAATGCTATGTGATATGGAACAATCATAGGGCAGACATGGAGGGGAATAAAGACTGGACTGCAAAAAAAGATTAATTAATTCAAAAAAGGAAATTAAAAATATTTTTTGTATGGGCTATTTTATTTATTTACATTTCAAATGTTATCCCCTTTCTTGCTTTCCCCTCTGGAAGCCCCCTGCCCCTTCCGGCTTGAGATTTCATCTTATACCTGTCAGAATGGCTAAGATCAACAAAACAAGTGACAGCTCATGCTGGTGAGAATGTGTAATAAGGGGAAAACTCATACACTGCTGGTGAGAGAGCAAACACAACCACTTAAAAAGGTCTCACCAATTCCCAGTAACATTTGCTTGGGTGCCAATCCTTTGCAACAAGGGAAACTCCTGAGGCATTCAAGACCTAAACTATAGCATGCTATTTGCTTGTCTATGTATATTTTACCTTACCAATGATTTGCTATAAGTATGCTGAAACTTGCGAGATGGGTAAGTTCCTAAGATGCTTGCTTTGTAAGCATGAGGACCTGACTTTAGATCGCTAGCACAGAAACAAAAGCTAGGTGCCTATAATCCTTGTCTTCATAGAAAAGGCAATGTTCCCTACTTCAGCTACCTCAATGGCTATGGAGTCCTGACAAATTTGTGACTTTCAGGTTCACATGAAAATTGCAATTCAGAAAACAATATGCATTTTACTTAATATTATAAATAGTGAAATAATAACATAAATATACAGAGTATGGGAAATTGAAAATATTTTAAAAGTATAACAGAATAACTCTGCTCTTGTTGGGATTTTACTAGTTTCTTAAACCAGGCAGCTTATGACTCATAAGCAAGTAGCTCCAATTCTACTGTCAGTCAACCACTAATGTCATAAAAAATGACAGTGTGCTGGTAGGAAAAACTCTAAACACAGCCTGATGGTTATACTAACTTTAGCAACAAGGAAAGAATGACGTCCATTGTAGCATTTTT
The DNA here is from genome assembly GCF_004785775.1 of Grammomys surdaster. Taxonomy (NCBI): domain Eukaryota; kingdom Metazoa; phylum Chordata; class Mammalia; order Rodentia; family Muridae; genus Grammomys; species Grammomys surdaster. The sequence continues at coordinate 2,582,998 of NW_021604594.1, forward strand.
TTCATTGTAAATAGGGAATAGTAGGAGAACATGTCTGGACAAAATTGGAACATTGAGCCTAAAAACAGCAGTAACTGATGTTCATCTGAAAGAGCATGGCAGTTTCTATGAAAATGTTATAACTTATGCTCACGAAATGATGCAGACATTAATGTACTTAACATACAAGCTTGAGGATATTGTCAGCAGCCACATACATGTTTGGTGTGGTCATAGAAACTTGAAATTTAAATACTGCTAAGAAAGAGATATGCTAAGCAGTTGTGGTGCTCTCTACCTATTCTAAGCTAATCAGTGAGCTGCAAGTCACAGTATGCTGCCTGCCTCCAAGAAAATACAAGGTGAACATTGCCAGAGGAAACATCATGAGGTTGAATAACGGCTTCATAACATCTCTAAAAGCGTACACACACACACACACACACACACACACACACGCACACGCACACACACACACATCTTTTGTGCATCTTTTATAAGAATATTCTTTACAATATGAAGAAGTTAACATGATTTTTGGAGGCAAATTTTATATGACAGATAAGTGACCATTATTAAATTTAATGCTGCTGACTCAATAGAAAACTTTAGCTTTGAATGGAGGAAATAGATTTAAAAAACCAAACCCTATTCTCTTACCCCTGTAATTACTAAGTTAATAATAGTTTGTAAAAAGCTAAGAGGTACAGTGAAAAAGTCCAGGAAAGCTCTCAAGCATAGTGCATCAGTGGCCTGTGCTCTGTGTGTATAACCACATAACCCAACTATTTTAGTTATTTATGCATATATTAAATCATCATTAAATAAAATCACTTGTCCCATGACTTGGACTTGTTAAACATAAGCATTCTAAATTATACCTTTTCACTGAAAATCTAAAGATAGTTTTAATATTTTAGGCTATAGAAAGATAGAGATGAAAAATATATTCTTATCCAAAATGTCAAAAACAACATAACCAAAATAAACATTGCAAATGTTTATACTTACCCACAGTGCCTGTGAACTCTAAATCTGTGGATTCAACAACTGTGTATCAAAATTATTAGGCATAAAAGAGTAACCATCGGGCTGGTGAGATGGCTCAATGGTTAAGAGCACTGACTGCTCTTCCAGAGGTCATGAGTTCAAATCCCAGCAACCACATGGTGGCTCACAACCATTTGCAATGAGATCTGATGCCCTCTTGTGGGGTGTCTGAAGATAGCTACAGTGTACTTATAATAAATAAATAAAGTTTTTTTTTAAAAAAAAGAGTAACCATTATGAACTTGGTTAGATATATCTTTCTTGGCATTATAATATAAACAAGAGATATAATAAGCAATGTAGAAAAAAACGAAGCATGCAAGAGGAGGTGTGTTAGTTATATAACAAATAATGATTTCACTTGTGGGAAGCATTAAAGACCTTCTGACATTTTATTGCTATAGTGTCTGTAAACAGTCTCACACAGAAATCAAGAAGACTTGCTGTCATTGATGAATGCTTTCTTAGAAAGTATTCTCAGGTAGACTCCAGTGTAATTCTGTTTGCATGTCCAAAGTGGGTAGTTTGGTTTTTGTTTTCCTCCAATAAGGTACAGAACATTCTGTTAGCTGTTTGGTTGTTTCTTTTGTTTTAGGTTTTTTTTCCTGTATGTTTTAAATTGGCATGGTTGGGTACAGATTGTTTCATTTTTAGAACTTGTTTATTTAGCATCCTGGGACTATGGCTTCTTTGATTGCCTTGGGAAATTATTGGTCATTAATGATTCAAAGTTTTTCTTATTTTCTGTGTCTCTTATTACATCCTGTATTCCATATGTGTGTGTGTGTATGTGTGTGTGTGTGTGTGTGTATATATCTCACTGTGAAATTATATTCTTTCATACTTCTTTTATAAAAATTTTTACTGACATAATTTCTTCTTAATTGGTTTCTTCCTTATTTAAGTGCAGTGGACTGACCAGGCATTCAAAGGCATATTTTGTTGTTGGTTATTTCTCACAGTTTATTTTGATTCATTCTTTGAGACTATCTTTACTCACAACCTGCACAACGTTGATAAAATCCTACTTAAATGCACAGATGATTTCCAGATCACTGCCATTACAGAGGACCTATTGGCAGATAATAGCAGCTGGGCGGGAAGAGTAATTTTTCTTGGAGGTTATGGCTACTCATAGAGTTCCCATATCCTGGGTGTGGCTACGCACACACACACACACACACATACACACACACACACATACAGACAAAAGCATTGGACTGATAGAAATATCAAAAAAAGAAAGAAGGAAAGATTAAAACACATGAAACTAAGAGGGATTGCTGTTGTGAGGTACAAGGTAAGAAATAAGGACTTCATGGTATCATATTTTTATAAACATATGAAAATTATCAAAACCTAAGAAATATGATTTCTTCTCATAATTAGTAAGATAGCATGATTAAGATTTGTAGTATAAAACCTTAGGAAATTTGAATCAGATAATTTAGGTCATATATTTATCACTCTCATTTCCAAAATCACATTTATAGACTAATTTATGGGTTTTACTATGGATAGATATTTGTATTCTTGCATATAAATTATAAGACAAATTACTTGTTTTAGAATGAACAGAATTTAACATAATTATGCATTCTTTAAAAAATATTCTCATTTATTCTTGGCAATAAAAATATTAAAAATAATTTTAGCCACAAATATTGATATAGGCATGCATATATATCATCTATCTGTATATTTAACCATCTAGCATCTATTGATCTATCTTTTACTGTTTGTATACATACGTATGTATTATTCAAATTTATGCAGCTATACATACAAATATATTATTTCATCTAGATACAAAATTTCTTCTAAATATTTCTATTTTCATATCGATTGTAAAGCCAACAAAGCATGACTCATTCTTTTGACATATTTGCTCTCAAGGATTTAGCATATTTTGTTTTTTTCTTTTGATTTTTAATGTAAACTGGAATGATTTTAAATATACAATGCAGTAAATAAATATTCAAATAGATGAATTTTTTAAAACCAAACCAACGTTAATATAATTTCTCAATCAATATTTTGCTGACCATGTAATTACAGCATTTAATTTTATATATAATAAGCCAGGCGGTGGTGGCACATGCCTTTAATCCCAGCACTTGGGAGGCAGAGGCAGGAGGATTTCTGAGTTCCAGGCCAGCCTGGTCTACAGAGTGAGTTCCAGGACAGCCAGGGCTACACAGAGAAACCCTGTCTCGAAAAATCAAAAAAAAATGTGAGAAAACATTATATATAATAGATTTATCATACTGCAATTTCATGGTTTTGACAAATATGTGAATACACTAGTTTGAGGAAATTTGTTAATTGCCTTAGTTACTACTGCTGAAATTATCATCATTAACAGAGATATGAAGATTAATATTAAACATTCTGAACTAGAAGAAGTAGTAAAGGAATCATTCTACCAAAATAGTATATCTATCATCTATCTCTATCTTTATCTATCTATCTATCTATCTATCTATCTATCTATCTATCCATCCATCCATCCAACTATCTATATGGATATATAAATATCCATAAAGTATCATATATATTATGCATATAATTCAAATGGGTAATGTCCAGCTAACAACTTATATGAAGTTATATGTCAGCTTTGTTCTCCTATTTATTCAGCATTCAGCTTCCTGCTAATTTATTGATTCATTCAATCACTTAACAATTCATCTAAATGCCTGAGAATCAAGGAAAGCATATCAAGCAATATTAAATATGTCAATTATGGAGTACAAACAAACCCATTCTCCTTTATAAGATGTTAAAGCTTATTCAGTTATTGAATACCTTGCTAGCTATTATGAAAAAGATCACTGATTAATTTTGAGGCAATGATGCTGCTGTAAATTGCTAAAACAACTTAAGAAAACATAGGTTATCTTCAGGTTTGATTTTTGTATACTTATTCCAAAATAGTATACAGTAATAGTCTCTTATTTTTTGTGGGCTTCTTTTCCCTGACATGTCTACTATGTGCTGTAAAGTAAATTTTGTGTTTAGAGATATGTTATCATAGAAATTTTCAAGTCTAGACACTAAGTCAATGAATAAGTGAATTCCCCATTCCTGGAGTGCATCTTCAGGAGGTTAGAACTGATAGGGAGTAAATGGCCTGTCTTTCCATCTCTGGAAACTTTAGTACTTTGGATGAAAACCAATTATAATCCTCAGTTATAATATTGCAAAAGTTTTTCTCATAATGAACAGAAAATGTTTTGCTGAAACTTATAACCACTGGCCCTAATTCTGCCCTCTGGAGTTAAGGAAACAAAATCTAATCCTCTTCCACATGTTCTAATAAAAGTATTTATTAAAAAAGTGGGAAGTTTTTATTTTCCTTGTGCTGTAAGCGAATAGAGAGAATTGCCCAAGGGAATTCCTTTCTGTTTGCCTGCATGCCAATAAAAATTGCTTTAAAAATTCTGTGCTGGAACATGGTCAGGGATCAACATAACGAATACCAGTGCCATAAAAACGACAGGAACACAGAAACAAGGAAAAAAAGTGTAAGAGAAATGTGTATGGGGAATTCAAATGAAAAGGATTTCTGACTACAGAAGACCAGGCTTTGGGAGATTCATATAAGATTTCTCTTACCATCTTCTCAGAGAGAAAATCCAAGAAAGTTTATGAGGAAAGTTGACAAGAACAAAATTTACTGAACAAAGAAGCATTCTAATCCATTTACAGAAGTTTTATAGTGAGGTGTGCATAAATTTGTGTATAAAATTTGAGTATTTCATATGAAGTGAAACTATCAAAAGAGAGAAAGCAAAACAATCACATATTGATTTGAAACAGACATAGTAATATTTATATCCTGTCATAGGAGATGCCTGTCATTTTAGTCTTCAACAATGAAAAAATTAGGAATACTGTGTTTCTACCAAGGTATACTACCCAAGTAAGATTACACTTCTTTCTTAATATCCATTGTTAGTGGGTTGTAGCAGCAGAGGGTTGCCATCCTAAGGCATGTTAAGTTGAGGTAGGAAGATTACTTGATTTCAAGGTATTCATAACAAAACCCTGCCTACAACAATAGAAGAACAAAGTAAAACTAAAGTATCAAGTATTTTAAAGCTTGTCTTAGGTTATATTCAAGCATTCCTTTATTTAAATAAGTAAGGACTACTCTAAATGATTAAATGTTATTAAAGATGCAAGTGTTTTCTTATTTGACATTCTGTTTGCATGGCTTCTATAGATATATTAACCATATTGCAATGACTGTTAATATAATAAATAATCACAATAAAGTTTCATACATTTTCTTCCTGATATCATATTAATGTATCAACTCCATATTAGGACACAAAGCAAAATTCACAAATACAGGAAAACTTAAATCATATTCCTTATTCTGTTTCACCACAATGGAATAAAGCTGCATGTCAACAGTAACAGAAATTACAGAAAGTAAACAAAGTAATGATAAATAAACATCACTAAATTTTAATTGGTCAAGAATGGAACAAAAAGAAAAAGTGTTAAGTTTAAAGGTAAAATTCTAGAAATTTAAATTTATAAACTCCTATGTACCTGAAGACCTTTTAAAAAACAATATAACAACACTCTAAATAGTATAGAGAAGAGATCAAAATCAAGGCTAAATAAAGATAAGACATAGTAAAGGGCATATATACCATGCCCTCAGGTATCATCTGGCTAAACAGAGAAAAGCTCAAAAGTGTTTCCAGTAAAACCAGAATCAAGATAAGAATATCCCTCTCCTATCCTGTTCAATACAGTATGGGAAGTCTTAGCTAGGGCAATCATAAAAGTGAATGGGGTAATGAAGATGCAAATGGGAAAGAAGGAATGCTTATTTGTACATAATATGATTTTATGCATTATAGATGTCACCAGAAGTCTACAGCTGTGAAACACAGTCAACAATTTAACAGGATACAAAACTAGCACATAAAAATCAGTAGCATTTTTACAGGTGAAATGACACACATGACAAGAAAGAAATCATAAAAAGAAGTATATTCATAAAAATCCCTTATAATAAACTATCATATAATACATGTACACAAAGAAGTTTATCATATAATACATGTACACAAAGAAGTAAGAAGTGAAAGACTTCACAGTGAAAGCTCAAAAATACTGAAAAGAAAATTGAAAATATATTAGAAGATGGAAAGACATTTTATCCTCGTGGCTTGATAGGATTAATATTATGAAAATGTCCTCCCTACAAATATACATCTACACAGTCAATATAAATCTTATCAAATTTCCAATGCATTTCTTCAAAGAAATTAAAATAGTTTGTTTATATGAAAACACAAAATGCCCAGGAAAGACTAAACAACCCTAAGTAATAAAAGAATTTCTAGAAGTTCATCATCATAGATTTCAAGTTATACTACAGAGCCACAGTAATAAAGTAAGTATGGTACTGGCATAAAAACAGATTTGGTGATCATTGTGGTAGGATTGAACCTGCAAGCCTTATTTTAACAAAGATGCAAACACGCATATTAGAGTAAAGATAACATCTTTCATCAGAAATATTGACCAAACTGGATAGCTACACATAGAAGAATAAAACTAGATACTATCTCTTTTTTATATCGAATATTTTATTTATTTACATTTCAGAAATTATCCCTTTTCCCCATCCTTCCTTAAAACCCCTCTACCATCCGTCCTCCTCCTTTTTGTTTTTATACCATTTTAATTACATGCAAGTATTAAGGTCACTTCTAGGTTGAGGAACTAGCAATACAATAGATGCAAATATTCAAGGAGCAAGCAAGACAATAAAAACAAATAGTCAAAGAACAAGCAAAGCAATAAACATGTCCCTGTGATCACTCCCATGATCACTATTTCTAAGGGCTTATCAGGATGACCAAAATATCTGAGACTACTTCCTTGTCCTAGCCCAAAGTCATTTTCATGCCTAAAGCCTACTTCTTTGTTCTAGCTTAAGATTTATATTCCTGCCTGAAATTATTTCTTTGCTCTAGCCTAAGATTTAGAGTCTTGCCTGAAATTAATTCTTTGTTCTAGATTAATGTCAGATTACAGCATGAAGCCCATTCCTTGTCCTTGGCCAAGATTCCTGCCAGGCAGCCCCAAAAGTTCTCCATATCTCCCCCCTCTTTATTCCATAAACAAGACTGAGCCTGTCTGAGGTTGTTCTGACAAGAATGCCTTCCTTACCCATTGTGGAATATGTATTATAAAAAGCAATGCATTATTGTCTTAGGTTGGTAAGGCACTGTGCAGAATTTTACACATCCTTGGCTTTCCAGCCTGTTAAATTAATAACTGTCGGGGGGGGTCCATTTTCAGTTTCAAGTCATGTACTTTGGCTGCCAATATGTTGGGATTCTTTATTATCCTCAAGGACATGGTATTGTGGAAGGGGCCCATAGAAACTTTTGAAAAATTTGTATGCTAAGGAACTTTCTGCTGAGTGTCTATGACACTCTACAACTAGGCATACTTATGCCTAGGTGAAAAGGAGGATCTACTCACTGGCATATGGCATGATCTCAATCAGGTATGTAATATGTGAAAAAGGGCATGTTTGTATTTTTTCTGTAGGATGCTGAAGGACCATAATGGCTGCCAGAGCAATGGGTGACACATGCTGTAGCTGAGACAAAAATGATGCTGACCTGTGAGCTTGCTGAGTGCCCTGACAATGGTGACTAGGAATCTGTATTGGACATATGTTTCTGACCCACCTTTGCTTTCCTATATCCCAGATGGGACAAGCTGACTTGCCTCAAGTTTTTAGAAATTGTGGGACAGAGAATCAAAAACAGAAGTTATAAAAATTCTTGTATTTTTCTTAAATGTGACCAGTTATTAGGACTCAATCATATACCGGTCTAGAAATAAATCCAATATTGGAAATAACAGTCTTCCTTTGGAAGGCTGGATCTGGACATTTTCAGAAACATATTTGGAAGTTAGCTGCAGTTCTCTATGATTTTATGTTAGCAAGAGATAAAGTTGGGACAGGATCTGGATTTCAAACAAGTGTTAATGTGTATGTTAAGGCTCTTTTAATTGTTAAGCTAAAATTACTTGTGTTTCTTCTATAGTATTTGTTGTAAGTTGCATTGATTGTACACTTTCTAATTGTGTTAGTATGTTAAAATCCGGCATGTCTGTTACGGGGTTCTATCAACCAGCTTTTGTCTTATTGCTCTGAGTACTATAGAACCTTGGTTTTCTGAAAAAAGCTTACAAGTAATGGAAGAAATGAGTTGGGCTTTAAGCAGAAACAAGAGGGTAGTGGGCTTTATTATTGCTGGTATAAGAGCTTTAATTACATTAATTGCTAGTACCACTGCTTCTGCAATTTCTTTCACACAAGAAGTTAAGTCAGTACTTTTGTTAATCATTTAGCAAAAAAAAAAATGTGTTGAGTATACAAGAGGATTTAAGTAGGCATTTGGAACAAGGGATTGATGCTATTTATCCTATTCAAATTATTGGAAGGAGGTTCAGAGTTTAAGAACAAGAAGCCATCTTGGTGTCATGCCAAATACCAAGGGAGTTGTGTTACTTTTAAAATTTTATAATGATAGTCATTATCATTAGGAAAAAGTTTAATAACACTTGCAGGGTATCTGGCATAAGTCTAACACCTCTCTGGATATTTCAACTTTGCATAGTGAGATTATGAATTTAAAGAATGATGCTCTGCTGAGCTTTGATGCTGCAGATACTTCTGATAAAATTATCCATGGCTTGAGATCAGTATTTCCATTTTGGTCAAGTGTCAAGAATGTTATATATAGCTTGATCATGCTAGCCTTTTTTGTCTTGGGAATACTTTTATTCCTGCCCATCATAGATCCTATCTCTTACATTGAACAAAACTTAAGCCCAAATGGCTCAGGTACATTAATGTAGTTCTGACATCTGAATATTATAGAGGAGAAAGTAGAGAATACTCTTGAATTCATTGTCACAGGAAAGGATGTTTTGAACAGGAACTCATCAATGTAAATATTAAAACAAACAGAAGATAAAGGAGATCTCATTAAATTTAAATTATGAAGACCTCCCCAAAAAAATGAGAAAGAATACTGGTACAGACACGAGGAAGAAAGAGTATGTTTTACTGCTCATACCAGTGCAAACTGGCATAGCCACTAAGTCTTTGTGTAGCTTATTCAAAAAGTGATAAGTAGATCCACCAAGTGATTCAACTAAACCACTCTTGGACATATATGCAAAGGACTTTGCTAAGACATAGCGTGTGCTCATTCATGTCCATTATTGTGCATTTCACAATATCTAGGACATAGTCATTTGTGTAGAAATGGAAAAGATATTCTTTTTATGTCCCATTCAGACAGTTGGCCTAGGATTACATCAATTCATTATAAACTTGGAATTTTTTCTAAGCATATATAATCTCAATTTCCTCCCTTATTATATACATTAATTTTTAAGCTATACATTCAAGGTAACTAGACTTCCTTCAGTGTTTTATGTTCTTTCACAAAAAAATATTTACTTACAGCTCTTCTCCATTTTGGTTTTATAAACAGAATTCAACACAGCCTTTTTTGAAGACAAAAAATCCTCATGTATTAAACATTTTTCTGGGGTTGAAAATGGCTCAGAACTTAAAAATGTTTGCCTTCACTGGAACCTGGACACTATATATATACATATATATATATATATATATATACAATCACACATATGGACACAGATACACAGATACATAAATAAATCTTTAAAAAGTCACTATCTCTTATATGATACATATAATTATCTAATATATTTATTAACACAATCATTTGTTTTATGAACAAAATATATCTACTAAAATATTTTTATAATAAATTGTTACAATACTTTTCAAAATGTGAGTTGGTAAAATGTAAAATTAATTAAAAAATTTTAACATTACTCATTTTATTATGAAGAACTTTGCTCATATTTTTATTGCTCTTCACTTGATACATTCATTTAACTATGGCATGGATAATCACAGATAAAGTCAGAATTCATAGCCCAAAATTACATTCTCAGATCCGTATACATGATGATATAGCTCTTCATACCCAAATGAATGACATCTACTAAAGTCATAACATAGTCAAAAGATTTGCATTCTGGCAGTTCCATTTCCATGGTATCAGAACAACATATTGTAAACAAGTATTAAGAATTTTCAGTGGATAGAGATGCTTTTAGTATATTTTTTCACTTGAGTGCATCTGTAACTACTGTACACCTTGAAGTTGGTAGAAAAGAAACATAACAACAAGAATGGTTTGGTACCTGTCCTAGGTTATTATTGTTTTGAAAAGACACCATGACCAAAGCAACTCTTCTAAAGGAAAATATTTAATTGGAGCTGGCTTACAGTTTTAGAGATGCAATCCTTTATCATCAAGGCAGGAAACATGGCTACTTTTGGTGTTGCTTTTGTCAAGTATTACCTCAGTATGATGTTTTGGAATGGTATAGTACATCCTGTGATATCAGAAGCATGTAATCTGAGTTTTTGATTTTGTAGGAGATTACATTTAAGAGATTGCATGAATCTCAGAAGAGCCTTTAAACTTTGATTGTTTAAACATTGTTGAGACTGATTGACATGGGGACTTTGTAGTTGGACTAAATGAATTTTGTGTTATGGTATGGTTACAAGGCTATGGGGGCCAGGAAGTAAAATGGGTGGCTTGAATAGGTTTGTCCCCCATAGACTAATGTATTTGAATGCTTGTCCCACAGGCAATGGCATTATTTTAAATGTGGTTTTATTTGAGTAGGTGTGGCCTTGTTGGAGTAGGTGTATCACTCTGGGAGTGGTCTTTGAGGTCTCCTAGTATTCAGGCTCCCCTTAATTTAGAACAATTCCTTTCCTTCCACTCCCTGAAGATCATGGCTTCTCCATGCACCATATCTGCCTGCACATTGCCATGTTTTTATTGTGTGACCAGTTTTAAAATCGAGTGTTGGCTGAATATGTGTGTGGGAAAGGAAAAGCACATCTGATGTCACATTTGTAGTGTCTGTCTGTTAAAGGGGTTTGTTTTTAATTGTTGTTTATAATTCATCATTCAAAATTTAAATTAAAAGTATACACACACACACACATATATATGTGTATGTATATATATATATATATATATATATATATATATATATATATATATATATTGTTAGGTACTCAGGAATTAATAAGAACATAGGATAACATATAGAAAGAAACTAGGATGCACCATTAAGCCACACTTAAAGCATTCCAATGCTTTCCAAAATTCCAAAATCCACATTCTGCTGAACGAAAGCACAGACAGGCCTACTGTAGCAACACTCTATTCCTAGTACCAACTTTTGTCTTAATTTGGGTTTTATTGCTGTGAAGAGACATCATGACCACAGCAAGTCTTCTAAAGAAACGCATTTAATTGGGGTCAGCTTACAGTTTCAGAGGTGTAGTCCATTATCATCATGGTAGGAAGCATGGCAATGTGCAGGATGACATGGCACTGGGGAAGCCAAGAGTTCTACCTCATGATGTGAGGCAGCAGAAATGGACTATCTCCCCCAGGCAGCAGAAGGGGACTGTCCCAAACAGAGTAAATGTTGAGCACTAGAAGACCTCAAAGCTCACCTTCACAGTGATACACCTACCAACAAGGCCATACCTATTCAAACAAAGCCACCCATTCTAATAGTGCAATTTCCTGTGGGCGAAGCTTCAAACATAAGTGTCTATGAGAGACAAATCTATTCAACCCACTATAACCCACTATAGTACCAAATGTCTTCTTTAATTCTTGCTTGTTTGTTCTCTCTCTCTCTCTCTCTCTCTCTCTCTCTCTCTCTCTCACACACACACACACACATACACACACACACACATACACACACACACACACACACACATATATATGCTTGAAACAACAAGGATGTTTTATATATATGTATATATATGAGGGAAAGAGAGTTTTGTCTACATGTATATTGGCACACCAGAAGAGATCATCAGATTCCATGGGACTACAGTGCAGTTATAGATGGTTTTGAGCCACAATGTAGGTGCTGGGAACTGAACTCAATACCCCTGGAAGAGTCACCAGTGCTCTTAACTGCTGAGCCATTCCTCCAGCTCCACCAAAATACTTCTAAATATGCTTGTAATAGCTGCTGATATTAAATGAAAATAAATCTTGATCCTTGGTAGGTGCCTAAATGTATCACATTTACTATAACTACTAAGAACAAGGCAAATATATATAAATTTTGTAGTGAAATATTAGCTTCTTTAACACACGCCATAAGGACTTGGATAATTTCTAGACTTATAAACTTTACATCTTGGAGAACTCTTCAGAAATGCAAGCTCTATTATCCTCAGAGCAGAAATTTTCTGCAAGAATTTCTGGTAATGGACTCAATGATCTAATTTGATCTGCTCCTGATGCACATTAAATCTTGGAAACCACTGCTCTGTGACCTCAAACTTTAGCTATAACAACTTTTTAAAGGGTACTTCCTAGTTGCTTGATATACTGATTTGCCAAATATACATGGTATTTAACACATACTCTTTTTTCTAGTCTACTCGTATTAGTATAATAATTTCCATATTGTATATTTATTACATTTGAGAATATATGTATAAAATATGTTTCATAATTTTGTTGTTTGTTTAATGAGTTACCTTTAGATTAGAGAGTTTCTTTCTATATGTTATCCTATGTTCTTATTAATTCCTGAGTACCTAATAATATATATATGTATATATATATATATATATATATATATATATATATATATATATATATGTGTGTGTGTGTGTGTGTGTGTGTGTGTGTGTGTTTGTACATATACTTTTAATTTAAATTTTGAGTGATGAATTATAAACAACAATTAAAAACAAACCCCTTTAACAGACAGACACTACAAATGTGACATCAGATGTGCTTTTCCTTTCCCCCACACATATTCAGCCAACACTCAATTTTAAAACTGGTCACACAATAAAAATTTTTAAAATAATAAGCATAACTACAATGACATTAATTCAAAAGCTATTTTTTTAACTTGGGAAAATGCTACCCAAAATTTCAAGAAGAACTTTAGCTAACTGAATATAACAGTATCCTGAGTTGTATCAGCATTGTTATGACAACATCCTAGCTGTTACAAGCACTGATTATCAAGCCAGAAGTGAAAACATTTTTTACAATAAATGGTCAACATACATAAAAATATCATATTGTATTTCCTATGTTACGTGTATCAATACAGTAATATATTAGTAGAGACCATATGAAAATTACTAATACAATAAAAAGAGTATTATGTTGTATACTGAAATTATTCAGGAATATCGTTAATATCTAAGAAATTACTTGTTTCAATTTCAGTCATAACAGTGGAAACATGTTATTTGGTTACCAAAAAACTTTGGGTGAAAAATCAATTCCCATATTTTAAAGTGATCATTTTACTTGCGTGTGACTAAGTGTGTTTGTTTGTGTGTGTATGTATTTGTGTTTAAAGCACATCTGATGTCACACTTGTAGTGCCTGTCTGTTAAAGGGGTTTGTTTTTATTGTTGTTTATAATTCATCATTCAAAATTTAAATTAAAAGTATATATACAAACACACACACACATACACACACACACACATACATATATATATGTGCACATATATCATGGCACACATGTGTAGTTAGAGGAAACATTGTAAAAGTGAGGTCTCTTCTTCCACCACCAGAGTCCTGAGGATTGAAATCAGGTATTCATGCTTGATGCTTCACAGCAAGGATACTAGCTGAGCCATCTGGCCACTCATATTTTAACTCATTCATGTCTACAGTGAAATGAGAATGTGTTCTAATGGAGAATGATTTTGACTTTGTTTTTGTATCATTGTATGTACAGCTGCTGAAAATAGTTGCCGTAGCCACACACTCTGGATTGTTTTTTCAATGTGTAAATGATGTAAATAAAATGTTTTTCTTCTTCCATTTAACAAGTGTTTTAATAGAACATTTCAATTGCATACAAGAATAGAAATGATAACAAAATTCATGTCCTTATCCAGCTTCAATGACTTTCATCCTGTGCTCTGGGATATTTCACACTTAAGCACCAACGACCTGCTCTCTGACCAAGTTCACTTTGATGAAGCAAGTGGCTTGAATCATTTTTTTTTGGTAAATATGTTAGTATGGTCTTCAGGGTTCTCTTGAGACCACAATCCATCTAAGTCATATTTAGAATATCATCACTGAACACCTTAAATTCCTAACACGATCTAAGTTCCCTACAGTTGCCTCATCAGTGTGGGTTGGAGTGGTCTTATTGGTTTGATTGGTTGTGTAGATTCTTAGTTCTAATCAGAATCCAGTAATGTTTGTACACTGGCTTGTTTAACCTTTTGACATTCCAACACAATACTATCTGCAATGCACACACTTAAGACCTAAACAACAACAATAATAATAAATATCATAATTTCTTAGTACATTTGGGCACATTCACAGCTATCCTCAGCCACAGAGTGCTTGTCCATAGGTTGGGCATGTTTGGTTGGCCTTAAGTCATACATTTCTTTTGTCTTACAGATTCCCATCACCTCTGTAGTTTCTTTCATGTGCAGCTAGAATCAAAGACTATCTCACTTTGAACCTAGTGTCTAGGTTTCACTTATTAAGTATAGATGCTTTACTGAGCCTATTCCTCCCTATGCCAGCATCTCTGTCAATTGGTCCTTGAGTCTAGAAGGTGAGGAAGTGAACTCCTTTTTATCACTAGCAGTGTTTCACTAAATATGTCTATTTCTATTTGAAGAATGATTATTAACATAACAATTCATTGCAGATTACAAAATTTTGCTACCTGTAGGATATTGTTTCTAGGATATTCTTCTCCTTTATCTCTCATACCAGAATATCCAAAATCTATATGTGAAAACACTGAGACTCAATGGAAATGGAATAGTGTTTGTATATAACATACTTCCTCCCCTATATGACAAATCATATATAGAATTCTCACAATAACAAGTGTAATATGAATGTTATATAAATATTTATATTTATGGAATATTGATAAAAGTACATTTGTTAATTCAGGAGCAATTCTTTCTTGATATTTTTAATCTGATATTGATTGAATTACACATGAGGAGACCACATATACAGATAACACTCATCTACTACCTAGAAGAATACAATGTTTTTATAGGATTTATCACAACACTTTATTTCACAGTTCAAAATATTTGACACTATTGGTATGACAGATTATGGATAACAAGAAATCAAGAAAGCATAAAGAAAGTGGAAAAACAAACCTTAGGACAGTAAAGCAGAGAAGGGAAAAAGACCCAGAATCTGTACTTTCTTATGTAACCTGCATCATTAGGAATTTCACTGTCTTTGTTGAAGTGGTGAGGGAACATCATTCTGTCCACATAACTTAATGATCAAAGCCTACAAATGAGATTACAAAGTATCAGGTGAACAAAAGAAAAACACTGAATGGCACATATCTGTTGAAGTTCTAAGGAAAATTGCCTGAAGGACTGTGCTTACACAACATTATCATTGTAAGGTAGAAATAGAGAAGGAACACTTTCAAAACAACACATGATCTTAAGGCAGACCAACAAGGCTTTAGAAAGTAGGTAGAGAAGTGCATTGTCCTGTCACCAGTGTTTTTTATGCTATTCTCATCTTAGTGCCTCCTCCTCAGTTTCTATTGGCTCCAGTACAGGAAGATTTCCTGGGAAGTGAATTTAAGGTAATTGATTCAGTTTTCCTCTAAAGGCTCTGCTTCTAGGCAGATGTTAGATGTTAGTGTATAGGAGAGGGGCACAGGTGATCTCTTTGTGCATCAGTTCATTCTGGTATGTCTGTAACATAGCCATAAACTTTGATGAATTTCCAGCCTCCATCCCTAAATCTTTCTGTAACATTTCCTTGGATAAAGAACCATAAATGGAGGGATGTATTAACTGTACTTCTAATTGTCCCTTACTTGGATACATGGCATTTGCTATTATATTTCTAAGGGAAATTATATTCATACATGTCAAATTTTTAAATTTTGTTACCATAATTTTTACAATTCTTATTCTTCCTACAGACATTTACCCAGCAAAACATCCAACAAGAAACAAGAATCAGTTACAGTATAGCATTCTTTAGTTTTCTTTCAATCATGAAAGGGTCTCTGTTTTTAAATATTTGTGTGACAAATGAGTTCTAAGAACAAGACACGTAATCATGACAACATAAAATTATAAATAAAGACATATCTTAGAATATGTTTGCCAATATCAAGAATTTCAAAATGCCTAAGTCATTTGTTTTAAATTGAGTAAATCATTTACCATATAAGGCATAGTGATGTTTGAGTTACTGAAAATAGTGTAACCACATAGACTAAAACAAACCACTTGAGGTGTTTATTGAAAAGGGCGATGCAATAGTTTCCTTTTCTGTACTTGGTGTGAAAGTCTGCTGGTTATACTAGATGTCTGCTGGCTAGGCAAGATAAATATATCAATGTGCTGCTTATTTACTTAGAAATTGCTTGACATATGGAAACACCAGCTGGGTAGAAATTATTTCAGACACCTGTAGAGAGATCTACACTTTAATAGAAAACCTGTTAATTTTTATTTAAAAAAAGTTGAAATGCCCAGCAAAGTTATTCCACTCTAAATTTCTTAGTTTCTAGGTTTGAGAGGCATCAGGGTGTCACTGTGATTAGAGGCTCTGCTGTGTTTTGAGTTCTACTAGTCTATAGCCACAATCAATCTGACAAATACCCAAGGAATACTCTTCCGACTTCTGTCCTGTCTCTATGTATTGTCCAGGACACCGTAAAAAGAAAGGGAAAGCAATTTCACACCTTCCTTAAGTCTCTCAGACACAGTGTTCTAGGGAATTATTTTCAAATGTAGGACATTATGTTCACAGAGCATATGTTATAATAAACATGTGGCAGGGGGCTCTGGAGGCTATGCAGTTGTTTCAATTTTTTTGAGAATTCTACAGTCATGGTTTATGGAATCTTTTCTCCAACTCTGCTGCATGTCTTTTATTCTAAACATAACATTGTGAAGAATATTAATCTACCAAGCAAATTAAGTTTTGCCTGGAAATAAATTTCATTCTCTACTCTGAAAAAAATCCATTACACAACCCATAATTTACTAGGGTAAATGCAAAGAAATTGCCATATTTTACTGCAAATAT
This sequence comes from Grammomys surdaster, assembly GCF_004785775.1. Taxonomy (NCBI): domain Eukaryota; kingdom Metazoa; phylum Chordata; class Mammalia; order Rodentia; family Muridae; genus Grammomys; species Grammomys surdaster. The sequence continues at coordinate 2,600,280 of NW_021604594.1, forward strand.
TCTAATAATCTCGAACATAATCCATTTTAATATTCTAACCTGTATTCATATTGGCTTGATGTTATTTTAGAAGACAGTAATGAGAGTATAATTAAAAAGATGTCTTGAATTTTTCTATAATCTTCAACTTACACATAATAATAAATTACATCTTTACCAAAGCAGTAGATTCAATCTGAGAGTAATTTTCAGGAAAGCTAAATTAGATGACAAGTTTAAAGAAATAAAATGTCTTTATAATACAAGGAACTCAAGTAACTCTAAAATGATTTTATAAAGGTATACTTAAGACTTTGATATGAAATCTTTATTATAGATTAGAATTGTAAAAAATTAAATATAATATCAGATACATCTGACAGAAACTTATTAATGGAAAGAACAAATTTCTGTAAGTTTGATAGTTTCTATTATTATTCTCCCTGCACTCCTTCTTGTTTTAGTCTCATCTCAAATTTACAACTTTACATGTTAGAATACATAAGTAAATATGACAGCTTGTATTGAACTGAAATGATCATAAAATATATAAATGTGATATATGAGAATAAACAAAATCTTGCTTAGCTTTTGGTTTTTCTTTTCAAAATGTTTATCTCATCACTCAACCATTATTGCTTGAGGATTATTTGGGAGAGAACAGCTAATCACTTGGTTCTAAGATCAGGTCACATATGTGCAGAATGACCCATTTCTCACAGAGAAAGTCCAATGGGTCCAGCATTTGATGTTTAAAATTGACCAGACTTATGTCCTCAGTGATCTGGTCAAACATAGATTTAAATTTATGTAATGCTGTTTAGAAAGTTTTCAGATGAAATTAAAAGGGCTTTTTTGTTTTAAATAAAGATTATCCAGGATAATTTGACTGATTTTGTGTCAACATACTGTGGTTTTTACATGGAAACCTGAGGTGTCCATGAAGATGAAAAACCCTTCTGCCTGGAAACAAGAGTCTTGACTTTGCTCCCAGTTCTAGTAAGCCAAGATTTTCTGTTTTCAGATGTGCCCACACTGTGGAGTTTACACTTGCTGGCTTCATCATTAAACTTTCACCCTGCTTCAAAGTTGTTACAATGAAGATAGGTTTAATGGTGGACTCAGAACACAGTGCAAATGTCTAAAGGATCTTTAGTAAATAACTCGCAGGCTCTGTCGATAAGTAAACCATAAGTACACATGCTGAATGTTTGAACCATGAGCAATATAATTCTGATAAAACTACCAAAATGTAGTCCCTGAAAACGGGGTATGATCTGCTATACATGAATTGATGAGTTAAAAAGACACAGATGAAGAAATGGTAGAATCCTCATACTGTCTAAACATGACTATGGCTTATATTAAGAATGGCATAGAATTGACTACTTTAAATTTTCCCATCTTGTGCTCTAATAAGAAATTGATCCTATGTTAGTGGTTTTTCCATTGTGATAGTTTTTGGCAGTGGTAGTTTATAGGCTATCAACTTCACCAGGTTTACAATCTTCATGAAACTAATTTTTTAGGGCCCTGAGCAGCCTGCTATCCTGGGGGGAACCTCCATTCTCCCCACACCTATCTGTCCATCTTCATAAGACCTATGGATCCGGAACCATACAGGTAAGCTTCCCTTCCCCACCCATCTTTCCTGCTGGCTGAGTCCCCTGGAACAAGCTGATCAGCCTGTTATCCCAGGGGTCCTAAATTCTCCCTCACCTGTCCCCCTAATTTCATCAGGCCAGCTGATCCAAAATATGTAAGTTTCTTTTCCCCCACACATTTTCCTTGCTAGGCGAGACCTCTGGGCATTCCAAGCTTCTCTGCTAGCCCAGGAAGACGTCCATTCTCTGGCCACTTCTCAGCTAATAAACCTGTAGATCCCACACCATGCAACCCAAGAATACCAATCAGAGTCCTGCCACACCAGCACCATTAAGATTACCTCCCCCTCCCAGTACCTACTAACAACAGGAACATCCAGGGATCAAAGACATACACATGGCTTAAGGGCCTCAGAACACAAAAAACAAAAGTACAGGTCAACAATATACCTTCAGAGCACAGCTACCCTACTACAGCAAGCCTTGGATATCTTAACACACCAAAGCACAAGTAAATGATCTTAAATTCAATCTTATAAAGATAATAGAGGCCTTTAAGAGAAAATGAATGAATCATTTAATGAAATACAGGAAAATACAATCAAACAGGTAAAGGTCTTTAAAAAGGAAACAAACAAATGCCTTAAATATGTAGAGGAAAATACAATTAAACAGGTGAAGGAAATATGAAAGTAGAAAAAGAAGCAATGAAGAAAACACAAATTGAGGGAATCCTGGAGATGGAAAACCTAAGAAAGAGAACAGGAACAACAGATGCAGTCATCACCAACAGAATACAGGAGATAGAAGAGAGAATCTCATGTGTAGAAGATACAATAGATGAAATTGATATATCAGTGAAAATGATAAATGTAAAAAAAATCCTGACACAAAACATCCAGGAAACCTGAGACACCATGAACAATCTAACCTAAGAATAATAGAAATAGAAGAAGATGAAAAGTCCCAGCTCTAAGGTGCAGAAAATATTTTCAACAAAATCATAGAAGAAAATTTTCTCAACAACCCCCCAAAGAAAAAGAGGCCTGTAAACATGCAAGAAGCCTATAGAACATGAATCAAACTAGACCAGAAAATAATATCCTCTTGCCACTTAATAATCCAGACACAAATTATCAGAAAAAGAAAGAATATTAAAAGCAGCAAGAGAAAAATAACAGATAATATACAAATGCAGACCTGTCATCTTAACAGAAACTCCAAAAGATAGAGGGCACTCAACTTGCAACCTCTAAAAAAATAAAACAAAACAAAACAAAACAAAAAACAACAAAAAACAAAAAACAAACAAACAAAAACCACAGATGCTAACATCGACTACTATACCTAATAAAACTCTCAACCAACCATAAATGTAGAAAACAAGATATTCCAAGACAAATCCAAACTCAAACAAGATTTATCCACAAATCCAGCTTTACAGAAAATAGAAAAATAAAACTTCCAACCAAAGCAGGATTACCACATCCAAGAAAACACAGGGAATAAGTAATTCCATAACAGCAAAAACAAGGGAAGCACACACACACACACACACACACACACACCACAACCACCACCACCACCAAAATAAAAATAACAGGATGTAAAATCACTGGTTATTAATATCTCTTAACAACAATGGACTCACTTTCCCAATAAAAACACACAGGCTAACAGATTGGATGAGAAAACAATATCCATCATTCTGCTGCATGCAAGAAACACGCCTCAGTAATAAATATAGACATTACCTCAGAGGACCTCTGAATAAAGTGATAGAAAAACATTTGCCAAGCAAGCAGATCCAAGAAGCAGGCTGGAGTAGCCATTCTAATATATAATAAAATGGATTTTCAAGCAAAACTAATTAAAAGAGACAGGGAAGGACACTTTATGCTCATCAAAGGAAAAATCTCCCAAGATATCTAAATTCTGAACACTTATACCATAAACACAAGTGCAGCCACATTAGTAAAAGAAACATTGCTAAATCTTAAATTGGACATTGAATCCCACACATGAATAGTGGAACACTTCAATACCCTGGTCTCACCAATTGACAGGTCATTCAGACAAAAACTAAACAGAGATATAACTAAATGAACAGACATTATGAATGAAATGGACATGACAGACATCTATAGAATGTTTCAAACAAACACACAAAAAAATTCTTTCTTCTCAGCACCTCATAGATCCTTCTCCAAAACTGACCATGTAGTTGGTCACAAAACAAGCCTCAACAGATACAAGAAAATTCAAATAATGCTTTGTATATTATCAGACCACCATGGATTAAAGCTGGACTTTAACAACAACAAAAACACCAAAATACCTATGTATTCATGAAAAATGAACAATTCTCTATTCAGTGATCTCTGGGTGGAGGAAGTAATAAATAAAGAAATTAAAGACATTTTATAATTCAATGAAAATGAAGGCACAGCATACCCAAATTTATGAAACACAATGACACAGTTCATAGCACTGTGTCTCCATAAAGAAATTAGAAAGTTATCATACAAACAGTATAAAAGCACACCTGAAAGCTCTAGGAAACAATGAAGAACAGGAAGAAGAAGAAGAAGAAGAAGAAGAAGAAGAAGAAGAAGA
>NW_021604594.1:2604878-2619557 GCF_004785775.1 Grammomys surdaster
AGGGGAGGGGGAGGAGGAGGAGGAGGGGGAGGTGAAGGAGGCTGAGGTGAAGGAGGCTGAGGTGAAGGAGGAGGAGACAGGGAAGGGGAGGGGAGAGGAGGAGGACTCAGGAAATACTCAAAATCAGGGCTGAAATCAATCAGTTAGAAACAAAGAAAACAATAGTAAGAATCAACAAAGAGCTGGTTCTTTGAGGAAATCAACAAGACAGACAAACCCTTAGCCAAACTAACTAAAAGATAGAGAGACTGTATCCAAATAAAATTAAAACTGAAATGGGAGGCATGACAACAGACACTAAGGAAATTCAAAAAATCATTTGATCTTACTTTACAAAACTGGAAATCTTAATGAATGGATATTCTCTAGACAGAAACTACTTACCAGTGTTAAATCAAGATCTGGTAAAGTATAAAAACAGCTCCAAACCCCAAAAGATATAGAAGCACCTATTTAATGTCTACCAACCAGAAAGAAAAAAAAGCCCAGGGCCAGATGCTTGAAGTGCAGAATTCTACCAGACTTTCAAAGAAGAACTAATATTCCACAAAATCAAAACAGAAGAAATACTGCCAAATTCATTCTGTAAAGCTACAGTCACCCTAATACCTAAAACACATACAGACTCAACAAAGACTAATTTCTCTTGAGAATATTGGTACAAAAATACTCAATAAAACATTCCCAAACAAAATCCAGGAGCACATTAAAAACATCATCAACTGAGATCATGTATTCTTCATCCCAGGAATGCAGGGATGGTTCAATATTTAAAAATCCATCAACATAAGCCAGAATAAAAACAAACTGAGAGAAAAAAATCATATGATCATCTTATCAGATGCTGAAAACTCTTTTGACAAAATTCAACACAGATTCATATTAAAAGTTTTAGAGACAATGGTGATGCAAGTCACATGCCTAAACATTATCACAACAATATACAGCAAGCCAATAGCCAAAATAAACCTAAATGGAGAGAAAATTACTACATTTTTACTAAAATCAAGGTTGTCCAACAAGACAAGGTTATCCACCTTTCCCTTTTTTTCAATATAATACTTGAAGTTCTAGCCAGAGAAATAAGACAGCTAAAGGAGATCAAGAAAGTACAAACTGGAAAAGAAGAAATCAAAGTATCGATATTTGCAGATGATAAGATAATATAGATAAATGAACCCAAAAATTCTACCAGAGAATTCCTACAGCTGATAAATACCTTTAGCAAAGTGACTAGATACAAAATTAACTCAAAGAAATAAGTAGCACTCCTTTATACAAATGATAAACTTGCAGAGAAAAAAATAAGGAAACAACACAATTTACAAGAGCTACAAACAATATAAAGTATATTCTAATCATGAATTCTAATCATGAATTAAGAAATTGAAGAAGATATCAGGAGATGGAAAGGTCTCCCATGCTCATGGATAGAGGGAAGATTAACAGTCAAAATGACCAACTTACCCAAAGCAGTTTATAGATTGAATGCAATCCCCATCAAAATCAACACATTTTTTTATAGAGCTTGAAAGAACAATTCTCAACCTTATATAAAAAAGTAAAACAAACAAACATACAAACAACAACAACAACAAAACAAGATAGTCAAAACAATCCAGAACAATAAAGGAACTTCAGAAGGAATAACTGTCTCTGACCTCAAGATGTACTACAGAACAATAGTGATAAAAACTGCATGTTATTGTTACAAAAACAAACAGCCATGGTGATCAATAGAATCAAATCAAAGACACATAAATAAGCCCACACAGCTATGGACAGTTGAATTTTGATAAAGAGGCCAAAACTATATAATATATAAAAAAAGCATCTTTAATCCATGGTGCTGGCCTAACTGTATGTCTACATGTAGATGAATGAAACTAGATACATATTTATCACCCTGAATAAAAATCAAGTCCAAGTGTGTCAAAGACCTCAACATAAAACCGGAGAGACTAAGGTCTTAGAAGGGAAAACGGGAAATAACCTTGAAAGCATTGACTCAGGAGACAATTCCCTGAATAGAATGCCAATGGCTCAGGCTCTAAGAGCAACAATTGATAAACAACACTGATAAACTCATGAAACTGCAAGGCCTCTGTAAGGCAAAGACACTAACAATAGGACAAAATGCCCCCCTACAGATTGCATAAGGGTCTTTACCAGCCGTACTTCTTATAGAGGGCTAATAGCTAAAATCCAAAATTTACAAAGAACTTAAAAAGTTAAAAACATATCAACCCAAATAACCCAATTAAAAATTGAGGCACAGAGCTAAACAAAGAATTATCAACAGAGAAATCTCAAATGGCGGAGAAGCACTTAAAGAAATTTCAAAACCCTTAGTCATCAGGGAAATGCAAATCAAAGGACTCTGAGATTCCATATTATACTTGTCAGAATGCTAAGATCAAAAACTTATGCAGCAGCACATGCTGGCATGGATGTGGAGCAAGGGGAACATTTCTCCATGGCTGGTGGGAGTGCAAACTTGTACAACCACTTTGAAGGTTTCTCTGAAACTTGGGAACAGTTCTACCTCAAGGCCCAACTATACCATTCCTGAGCACATATGTTAAAGATGCTCCACTATTCCGCAAAAATGCTTGCTCAACTGTGTTCATAGAAGCTTTATTAGAAATTTCAGAAACTGGAAACAACCTAGATATCCCTTAACTGAAGAATGGATAGAGAAATGTGGTATATTTACACAATGGATGCTATTCAGCTATTAAAACAAAGGCATCATGAATTTTGTGGGCAAATAGATAGATCTTGAGAATATCATCCTTAGTGAGGTAACCCAGATGCAAAATGACATGCATGGTATATACTCACATATAAGAGGACATTAGCCATAAAATACAGAATATCCATGCTACATTCCAAATACCTGTAGCTCAACATGAAGGAAGAAAGCAAAAGCAAGGATGCTTGAATCACATCTAGGGGAGGCAATAAAATCATAAGAGGCAGACGAAGGGAGGGAGCTAGGTGGGAGAGGGGATGGGGAGTGGAATGGAGGGGTTCAGGATTAGGTGTGGAGAGGGACAGGGGGGCATGCAAATAGCCATGCAGATGAACAGAAGTCTACAACTAAAGGGGGTGGGGAGGTAGGGGCATCTCCAGGAAAAGACAGAAACCTGGGATAAAGGAGGTGCCCAAAAAGCAAAGGGGTTGTCACAGTATTGAGGATATGGAACCTGAAGAGTCAACCTCCTATAGTCAGGCAGGAAACCAAGTCCAGCAAGAGGGCAGTAAGCTTTCAATGCAAATTTATCATGTTTACAAAAATGCAGGGGCAGAGGATGCAGCAGAGACTGAGCGAACCACCACCAATAACCAGTCCTACTAGAGATCTATTCCATGTGCAAGAACTGATCCCTGACATTATTAATAGTACTCTGTTATGCTTACAGACAAGACTCTAGCATGCCTGCCCTCTGAGAGATTCCACCCAGCAGCTGACTCAGATGGATGCTGTGGAATGGCGTTTGAGGACTCTTGCAGAAGAATATGAGGAAGGATTGTGGTTTCTCAGGATAGGAGTTCTACAGGAAGAACAACAGTATCAACCACACTGGAACCCTGGATCTCTTAGAGACTGAACCACCAACCAAAGATCACACACAGGTGGACCTAGTCCTCCCCTCACATATGTAGATATAAATGTAGTCTTCATGTGGGTCTGTAATAATTAGTTCAGTTTTCTGCTCTCCAGCTGCAGGGTCTGAAATTCTCCCAGTAAGAAACTTATGAATTAATTTACAGTTCTTACTATTGGGTGTACAGATCTCTCTCTCTCTCTCTCTCTCTCTCTCTCTCTCTCTCTCTCTCTCTCTCTCTCTCTCAATCTGTGTGTGTGTGTGTGTGTGTGTGTGTGTGTGGTCATGCATGCTCATATGTCTGTGAAAAAAATCAGAGGACAGAATTCAAGAATTGTTTCTTTCATTCCACAAAATGAGTCTTGGGGATCAGGTTCAGGGTCAGGCCTTGAGAGAAGTGTCTTTATCCACTGAGCCATATCCTGAGTCCAGCACCTCCCTTTTTTACCTTTCTGACTTTGTCATGAGTTTTGTACAGATTGAAGGCAGTTTAAAGTATATGGTAATATAATGATAATGAGAAATATTTACCAAATTATTTTGTTATAATCTAGTTATTAATGGATTATGTTTATAGACATTTTGGGACATCATTCTAGATAGATAATTTCCAAACTGCTAGGTAAGAATGATTTTTACCATATTGTTTTCAAAAAATATGTAATTATAGCTGAAGCTTTTTTATGTTAAAGAGGCCAGTGGCAAGAGAAAATGACAGTTTAAATATAGACTACCCTATTCAACACAGAATTGTCTGCCTGGAACAAAATCAACCAAGAAGGAAACAAATTACCAAGAATTTAGGTCTTAGAAGTTTGAACAGATATGAGTTCATTGCAGCTGTAACTGTTTTGTTGGATGAAATTATTTGGGGGCTGTTTTTGTGCTTGTAGTACTTCCTAACATGTTTTTTTCTCCCAATATGAACCACCTCTTCCTTGAGCAAATTCATACAGAACTTTAAATCAGACAGCAGGCTTCTTAAATCTGCTCAAGATGTCAAACAACAGATGCTCAGTGAAAGGCGAGGTTTTTGAAAAGTATTAGAGCATGAGAAGGGATGATTTCGATTATTCAGTTTTATGCTATTACTTAATATAGCTATGTGAAAACAATTGTCCCACAGTGCTGAATCATCTGAGTCATTTGTAGAAACATCTGCATAAGTCCATTGAAATGACATTTCCAAAGTGAATTTTAAAAGTACAGAAATTTACTGGCATAAATTTTAATCACAGTCTCACAGAGCAGAATATGCAAGTGACAATGAATTTAATTTTTATGCCTACAGGTAGGACAAAATTTTAATAGCCTATCCCTAATTTAAACTCAATAGCATCAGTTAATATTCTAAATGAAATGAGCAGCATGATTTTATATGTGTCAGAAGTATGTTGTAAATATATATATATTGCTTACAGAAGTATTTTATTATATATATTCATCTTTAGTTCTTTGAGAAGTTAGTAATTCTTTGATCACAATTCTTGCCAGTTCTGCTCCCATTCACTAACCACTCAGTCCTTTATCTTAATACACATCAAGGCCTATTTGTGGCTCAGATACTTGAAATGGAAATTTCTGGTTGTGTCATTTGATGCAGAGTCATGTGATGTTTTGCTGAGGCAAGACATGTTAAAGGACACTTGTTATTTGGAGAGAGTATAAATAGAACTCACCAGCTAGTGTTGTGGCACTTGCATAGCTAGCTGTACAACTGTTCATTGGTCTCATGTCTTTGCTGATCTTTACTTCATTGAGAGAAGAACATCAGAGAATTCTTGGCATTCTGGCTTGTCTTAGAGAGTCCTGCTGATTCCTGCAGATTTGTTGGAGGGCTGGTGGTTTCTGCTGGATTGTGTTGGCATTGCTGATTTGTGTTTGGTGACACTTTGGAAGTGGTCTGTTGGTATCCTGACACTACTGACTTGGACTGCTGATATCCTGACAAAAAGAGACTGGAATATGTCCAAAGAACTACATTAAAGAGGTCCACATCCCGTTGTCCTATTTACCATCTATTTACCTTTGCACAGTGTACTAGAAAAGGGCTTGAAACATTTGAAAATCCGTATTAAAGTAGATTTTGAAAACCCCAAGTCTACAGATATTCTTGGATGTGTGGCCTTACACTAGAACAAGGTTGACTTATCAGGGTATACATTTTAGAGAAAACTAATCTCTAAAAAGTGTTTAGAAAATTTCCCAGCAGCTGATAATTTCAATAGACAATAGGCTAGATGGACTCAATACTCAATAGGCTTAACAGAGTACATTAATCTGAGACCAGATTGACAGAGAAAATTAGGGAAGACACAGGATAGGAGGAAATGGACATGGACTTGATGAAAATATTTTACATCATGTATAAAATTATCAACAAAAAATTCTGCTGTATTAAAATACTAGTTGTCTAGTTGATTATTTATATAATTTCATTGATATTTTCATATATTATATGAGTGCTATAAATTATAGAACTGTATTACTTTATAGTATTTTGAAAACTAATTTTTAAGCCCAAACCTATTTAATCCTGACACACATAAGTTAAAATGAGATGTAGTCTACATGCAATCAAATAAATAGAAGAAAGGAATTCAGGTGTTAATTAATTTCCTCAATTCATCTGTCTTTACTCTCCATAAATTGTCCCTGCTGTAATTGATTTATAGTGAAGATCAATATAAGATTTCTCATCTGTTGAGGTTCAAATATGAAATATCTTACAATAGGTTCATGTGTTTAAATTGATCCCTAGCTGTAGGTTCTGTGAGGGAAGGTTATGGAGTGTTTAGAATGTGGGACATTGTGAAGTAGTACTGCATTGTGAGCAGGTTTTAAATTGATAGAATTTGATTTCATATTCTATTTTATCTTTGCTTCTTGTGTGTGGATGAAATGTAGTCAGCCAGCTTCCTGCTCTTGCTTCTACCCTTTCCTGACTGTCATAATGTCTTCCTTGCCATGGTGGACACTATCCCTTTGAAACTTCATGCCAAAATGAATGATTTTTCCCCTAAAGCTCTTTTCATTTTATTTTTTACTATAGCTAAAGAAAAGAAGCTAATCTATCATCCTAAATTAGTAGTGGTATAGAAGTCTCAATATTATTTAAGTGTAAGCCCATCAGTCAGAATGGCTAAGATCAAAAACTCAGGTGATAGTAGATGCTGGCGTGGATGTGGAGAAAGAGGAACACTCCTCCATTGTTGGTGGGATTGCAAGATGGTGCAACCACTCTGGAAATCAGTCTGGTGGTTCCTCAGAAAATTGGGCATATCACTACCTGAGGACCCTGCTATACCACTCCTGGGCATATACCTAGAAGATGCTCTAACATATAACAAGGACATATGCTCCACTACGTTCATAGCAGCATTATTTATAATAGCCAGAAGCTGGAAAAAACCCAGGTGTCCTTCAACAGAGGAATGGATAAAAAAAAAAATGTGGTACATTTACACAATGGAGTATTACTCAGCTATTAAAAACCGAATTCGAAGAATTCTTAGGTAAATGGATGGAACTAAAAAAATATCATCCTGAGTAAGGTAACCCAGTCACAAAAGAACACACATGGTATTCACTCACTGATTATTGGATTTTAGCCTAGAAGCTTGAAATACCCAAGATTCAACTCAAAGACCACATAAAGCTCATGAAGAATGAAGACCAAGTGGGGGTGCTTTGGTACTTAGAAGGAGTAACAAAATACTCCAGGGAGCAAATATGGAGACAAAGTGTAGGACAGAAACTGAAGGAGGGGCCGTCTGGAGACCATTCCACTTGGGTATCCATCCCATGTGCAGTCATCAAAGGTAGACACTGATGTGCATGTCAGGAAGTGCATGCTGACAGGAGCCTGATATAAATGTCTCCTCAGAGGTCTGCAAGAGGCTGACATATTCAGAGGCAGATGCTCCCAGCTAACCATTGAAATGATCAAGGGGTTCCCAATGGAGGAGTTAGAGTGAAGACTGAAGGAGTTGAAAGGGTTTGCGACCCCATGAGGAGAGCAACAATACCAACCAACCATAGCTCTCTGGGTCTAAACCACCAGCCTGGGAGCATTTAGGGAGGGACCCATGGCTCCCGCTGTATGTGCAAGAAAGGATGGTCCTGTCAGGTATAGGTGGGAGAGGAAATCCTTGGTACCATGAAGCCTGAACACAGAATGTGGGGGAATTCGAGGGTGGGGAGGTGAGAGTGGGGGGGTAGGGGGGAGGCACCTACCCCTAGAAGCCGGAGGAGGGGGGGACGGGCTCGGGGGTCCCTGGGCAGCCGGGGGGGGGGAATGGGTTAAGGGGATAACATCTGAAATGTAAATAAAATATCAAATTAAAAAAAGAATTTACAAAAATTAAAAATTAAAAAAAGTGAATTCATGAATTTCTTATAAGGGCAGTACATACACATTCATTGTCTTCTTATTGCTCAAACTTCAACCTATGTACAACAGCAAGCAGTTGCCTCTGGCTTCTCTGTTTTACGAAGCCACTGGGATGCATCTGTTAAAATAAGACTGAAACAGCTGTCTTACCCCCTCAAAATATGAGGACACAGGCAAAATGTATTGTTTTGATCCTAATTGTAGACCCTCAAGAGATGGCAATTCCAGTACTCTGAAAATTAAAGTTTTGTCTTTATGAACTACTCAGTCTTACATAATTTGTAATAAAAATTAAATGAGATAAGACAAATAAGCACACACGCAAACAAAACAAAAACCAGAACAACTACAAAAACCTACAAAAAAAACCCCAAAACAACAGGAAATGGGGATTAGGAATGTTATTAATGTGAATCTCCTGAAATAGATTTTGATTAGTGTCAGGCTAGGAAAGCTGTGAAGTACATGCTAGAAGTCTGTGTTCCTATGAGCTGGCTGCTAAAGGGGATTCAGGTGAAATTTTTGTAGAAAAGTAGAGAAACAGGTTCATTATTCTCAGAGAGAATGTAAGTATTATTTGATAAATTGTTGGTAGAATTATGGATGGTAAATGGAATTATGATAAGGTGTTAGGCAAAAATGAAGAATGTTACTAGGTTTTTTTATCTTAAACTTCGTTGGATCCACACTGTCTGAGGGAAAAAAATGTTGCTAATAAGTTATCTAGTGAATGTTATTTTCTTAAAGCATTTTAAAAGACTCAAGTTTAGTGTGCTGTATATTATTTTGATAAAAACCTGAATACTCTTATTTTAAATGCCTAATATATAAATTAGGCAATTGTATTCCTTTTATTTTAGGACATTCAAACAATATAAGGAACACAATAGGATATGGGTTAACATTGAATCCTTAGAAAATAGAACACTGTTCGACTTTTCAGAGTTCAAGAATTAAATCATAAGCTATGATTCCACTATAAATTATTCTCTTTTCATTTTGATTCACTCTCTATAAACTGTACCAAATATTTGAAAGATATTCTAGGGAAGAGATATGAGTTACTAGAATAATATTTGAAATTTGGTTTAAGTTACTGGAAAAAATAAAATAAATACATTTTTGTTGATCAAAATATTTTTAAGAAAATATAATATTTATAAATGAGATGATGAAACATATCTGTCATTATGTTTCTACTCAGTTTGTCATTGTATCTCAGGGTCATATTAAAAAGTTACTAAAACATTGTTAATATACTAAATAAGCAATACAAGGTAATTAATTTTTATAAATATCACAACTATGAAGGTGAGGTGATAAGGAGGCAGTAAAATACAATGTAAATCATTCCACTTACTCTATCAGAAGCACACAGTATTCATAGTCCATATCATAAAATAATGTCTTTTCAAGCATAACCTAGAGTATGATATAATTGCATCGAGGAAGGGGAATGTGAGAGAGGAAAACAGGAGTAAAAATGCTGAACAGTCAGAATCAGTGAGGTCCTTATTGGTGAAATCACAGAACAGAAATAGAATGTCTTTGCATGCAGCTGATAATTTAATAAATGTCATTATTGAGCAGAACAATAATTAAGGTGGATTATCATCTTTCAAAATAAATTGATACAGAATTAATGATGGTGGCAAGGGTGATTCATTGTATCTTAGTATTTTATTATTTGAGGTAAGATTGTTAATGTATTTGATAAAATGAAAGTGTGTAACTTTAATTTTTTTCAAATTTTATTTTTGAATGATGGTTTTTAAATGCTCTAACCTCCCTTTCAACCTATTACTCAATCAGAGGTAGTTGGAAAGATAGGATATGGAGGAAGCGGACCTGTTTAGAAAGGTTCTTTGGAGCAACTCCCTTTTGTATCGTCTGGAAATTGGTAGTTTAGTTCACAGGTTAGCAGGCAGGGGCAGCTCGATCCACTCTCAAACACTTCATGGATACACCAGCAGTCTTGCTTGCTACAGTTGGGGTAGCAACAGCAGTGACAATACTTAACAGAGATAGCCAGGCCTCAGTCTTGGCTCGAATCAGCAAGTTGGACCAACAGGAACACCAGTAGAAATTATCTCCGCTATGCCTCTCTCAGAAAAATGAAGATCAGAGAAAACTCAAGATCCACAGGTCTTGACAGCAAGCTGTACCAGCAAGCCCAGCTCTCTCTTTGTCACCCACTGGAGTCCTATTTATACTCTCCAAACATCACATGTCCTCCATATGCCTTACTTCAGCATGTATCGTGCCCAAGCATGGATCTTGCCTGAGCATGTGCATCTAATCACCCTCAGTTCCCCGAGTCCTGACAAATGCAGCTCAACTACACAATGTAAGGCAGACCAATACATGCTTATTAGCAAAGACTCTTTCATCATGTGTCGTTTCATGTGTTTGATTTAGCAGAACATCCTCTCTCTTGTGTATGTTTCAGTGAAATGTTCCCTCATGAGTCTTCCTTAGCCTTTCACATCTGTGTCCACTTTAGTGAAATGTTCCTTCATGTGTTTACCCAAGCAAAACACCATCCAACACAACTGACTCCCTCAAGTTTACACTTCAAAAGAAACTTTAATATTTTCCAACAAACTTCGCATCTTTTCCTTTGGGCCTTACACCATGTACACATCGATGTCTGTGAGACATGTAACATCTAGGATGACTAATATCTATAACACATAATCAGGGTGTTGGATAGAGAGGATAATTAAGGAAGTACAAAGTGAGTATGATCATATTGAAAATATGGCTATAATATATTTTAGAATGTAAGTGCAATGCTTCATAAAGAACACTGGTCACTAGTAGGGAGGGAGAGAGGAACTTGGGAGGGAAAGTGGACCATGGTCCAGGAGAGAGGGGAACCTGATCAGGTATTGGGTCAGGGAAGATGACTGAAGCCCTGTGGGCCAACAGCAAGAATGGAAACAGGCAATCTAGCTGAGGTTACCCTCCAGAATGCACCAGAGACCTGGAAGGTGAAAGCCTCTCAGGACTTAAAGGGAGGGACCTTAAAGTAGAAAGAGGGAACTTATAAAGCACACCTCAAACAGGAATATGGGCATCAAATGAGGGAGGGGGTTGCCATTCCACAGTCAAAACTTTGACCCATAATAGTTTCTGTCTGAAAGAACTACAGGGATGGAAGTGGAGAGGCGTCTGAGGAAAAGCAGGTCCAGTGACAGGCCAAAGGGGCATCCAGCTCAAAGGGTAGGTCCCAAGGCCTGACACTATTACTGAGGCTATAGAATGTTCTCAAAAATGGACCTATCATGACTGCCCTCCAAAAGACTCACCAAGCAGCTGAAAGAGTCAGATGCAAATGTTTGCACCAACCAATGGACAGAAACTGCTGACCCCTGCGGTTGAATTAGGGAAAGGCTGAAAGAAGCTGAGGAGAAGGCCAATTTCTTGTTTATTAATAAGTAATAATAATATAAAGAAAAAACAAAACAAGAACACTGTTTAGTCTTATCCGTACTCCCAGGTAGAAAGTCTAAGATTCCCTTTTGCGATTTTTTGTTATCTCATTAGTTTGAAATAAATTAATAATCTCTATTATTATATATTGTAATATTTGGCTGAATATCTTTAAAATTAACATTATTAAGCATTCTACCAGTGCTTACAAGGTCATTGTTACCAATGCCAACAAGGCACCAGGGAAAAGACTTTGTAATGGACTAACATTTAAATGTTTTACAAGTAAGTGTTCGAATGTCTACTTCAGATTAAATGATTTGAGTTAGCTCTGAATGGATCTAGAGCGAAGAATGACTCTGCTGTGGCAATTCACAGCCCGTAACCATGGACAGGGAATTCAGGCACTGAGCACAATTCTTCCTTCACAGGGTGCAGTCTCTTTGCATAGAACACAAGAGCTATCTTATTTTCATAACTAGATTTAATTTTGTAATATGCACAAGCTTTTCTAATTAAAAGCAAATACTGTGTTCTTCTGTATTATTAGAGTTTATGGATTAATACAAAATAATATTTAAAGTGAGTTTAGGGATTACAAAATACTACTCAAGTAGTCTGATAGGTAGTTCAAAAATACCTTGGACTTTAGATTATCTGAACTATTGTTTCATGGCATTTTAGACTATCTCAACTATTGTTTCATATCATTTTTCATGAGGAAGTAGGTTGGACAATTAAAGTAGCTATCAATAACAATGAATGAGATGAGTTCAAACCAAGCAGATTTGACTTTCACAATTCAAGAATAAAAATAATTTGGGTAAAAAAAGAACAATCAACAAAAGAATCCACTAGTAATACATCAGTTTCTCTAGGAAGCATTGATTTCAGCCATTTTGTTTGTTTGTTTGTTTTATTGGATATTTTATTTATTTACATTTCGATGCCATCCCCTTTACCCATCCCCCCGAAACCCCCATCTCATCCCCCCTCCTCTATTTTGCTTTTATAGCATTTTAATTACATGCAAGTATCAAAGTCAGTTCTAGGCTGAGGAACTAGCAATACAGTAGATGCAAATAGTCAAGGAACAAGCAAGACAATGAACACAAATAGTCAAAGAACAAACAAGGCAATAAACAAAGTCCCATGATCACTCCCTTGATCACTGTTTCTAAGGGCTTATCAGGTTGACCAAAATATCTGAGCCTACTTCTCCGTCCTAGTCCAAAGTCATTTTCATGTCTGAAGCCTACTTCTTTGTTCCAGCCTAGGATTTAGATTCCTGCCTGAAATTACTTTTTTGTTCTAGCCTAATGTCAGATTATAAATCATGGAATAATTTGTGTGTGTGTGTGTGTGTGTGTGTGTGTGTGTGTGTGTGTGTGTGTAAATAAAAGTGTACATGTGAGTACAGTACAACTTGAAGATAAGAGTTAGGCTTAACATAGTAAAACATAGCCATCTTACCAAGAACAATCTACGGATTCAATGCAACACCCATTAAAATCCCCCAAAAATTCTTCACAGACCGTAAAAGAACAATTGTCAACCTCATATGGAAAAATAATAAGATAGCAAAAACAACCCTGTATACTAAAAGAACTCTAAGAGGTATCATCACCCCTAATTTCAAGCTGTACAAAAAATTACAGAAATAATGAAACCTGTATGGGATTAAAGTAAAAATGGACTGGTTGATTAAGGGAATTAAAGTGAAAACTCAGATGTAAATCAACACCTATGGACACTTGATATTTGATAAAGAAGGAAGAATTACACAATGGAATAAAGAAAGCCCCTTCAAGAAGTTACTCTGGTATAACTGGATGTCAGTACATATAAGAATGCAAATAGATCCATATCTGTCACCCTGAACAAAACTTAACTCAAACTGGATCAAAAACTTCAACATATAACTGAATATAATGACCCTGATAGAAGTAAAAATGGTGAATAACCTTGAATACATTGGCATAGGAGACAACTTTCTGAACAGAGCAACAATAGCAGAGTCACTAAGATCAAAAATTCATAAGTGGAACCTCATGAAACTGAGCTGTTTTTGTAAGGAAAAGGACACCAGCCACAGAAAAAAACAACAGCCTAATGAATGGGAAAAGATTTTCAAAAACTCCATATCTGACAGAGGGCTAATTTAAAAATACCTAGAAAATGCAAGAAACTATCATCACAAGTCAGGTAATCCAGACTCAGAAAGACAAATATGCTGTGTGTTCGCTTATAAGTTGACCTTAGCTGTTAAGTTAATGATAATAAAGCTACAATCTAAAGAACCAGAGTTACATAAATCGGAGGGTTAAAATTATTCTATAAATAAGAGAAATAAACTTCCATGAGAAGAAAAAATAGAATGAATTTTTCTTGTTGACTAGAGTGGATGGGACAGGAGTGGGAAGGATCAGGTCTAGGAACAAAGGGATAAAGAGAAACAGTAAGAGGAGAGAAAGATGGAATTTAGGAAGCATTTAAGGATGATGTGTGGATCTAGTACAGGTTCCTGAAACCTATAAAGGTGAACCTCCTGAAGACCCTCTGTAATGGAGAATACAGAGTCTGAATTGGCTATCTTTTGTTGCCAGGCAAGGTTTCTAATGATGGAACTGGGTTTCAATTGGTTGAGTTGTCGACAGAAGGGTCTCTCATTATAGATCCCTAAACAACCCAAGCTGATGCTAGGACAGAAAGTCCCTCTCTAAAAACTGATAGCAGGGCCCCATTGCTGAGGACAATGGCCACGTAGCTCATTGTGCATGAAGGAGAATCTGATGTCTACATGGGGCTTTCATCCCCATATTCTGGTGTCTTTCTTGTAAAAAGGTACTCTGTAGGCTATAGAAAGAGAAAAAAAATCATCCTGAGTAATGTAGCCCAGACCCTGAAAGAGAAACTTGGTATATATTTATTATAAATGGATATTTACTGTAAATTAAATAATAATTATATTACAATTCTCAGACCCTTAAGAGGGTAAATACCAAGAAGGGCTCAATGGCAGATGGATTGTTCTTCCTGGGAAAGGGAAATAGAATAGATTTTATAGGTGGACTGGGGGTTGGGGAGATGCGGAAGTGAAAAGGAGGGATGGGGAGATATTGGAGATCATATTTGGAGAGTATTGGAATTGGAGGATTCATTTCAGGGTGATGTAGAAACCTAGTGAAATTGAAACCTCCTGCAACCTACAAGAATAACCCCGAGGAAGACTCCTAGTAA
>NW_021604594.1:2619657-2646678 GCF_004785775.1 Grammomys surdaster
AAGAAAGAAAGAGAGAAAGAAAGATGTCCTGCCTGCAAGAAAGATATGCTGTGGTAAATGTGGTGTTGAACATTTGGGTGGGGTCAACTAATGACTGATCCAACTTGAGACCCATGCTACAAGGGGAAGCCCACACCTGACACTGTGTTAAGGTCTAGGAACCAAAGGCTTGACAGCCAAGAGATCTTACTGGGAAAAAATAGTTAATGATATCCAGCTGTACTTGTAGATGGGAGCCTAGCATAACCATAATCAGAGAGACTATCTAGCAGTTGATAGGATCCGATGCAGAAACCCAAAGCTAAACATTAAATGACGTTCTGAGATGAGAGGGAGAAAGGATTATAGGAGCCAGGCCAGTCAAGCACACCACAAGAACAAGGCTCACAGAACCAATTAACAAGGGCCCGTAGGGACTACCAGAGATTGAACCAACCACCAGGGGACTTGCATGGGTCTGACCTAGTTTTTCTGCATATACATTATGGTTGTATACCTTGATGTGCTTGTGGGACTCCTAAGAGTGGTAGACTATGTCTGACCCTTCTGCCTGCTTTTGAGAAACTTTACGTCTTAGTGGGTTGCCTCACCCAACCTGTATATGAGTGGTTGTGGCTAGTCTTGCTAAATCTTGTTATATCATCTTTGGCTGCTATCTCTGGGGAGTCTACTCTTTTCTGAAAGTAAACAGAGGAACATTGAATCATGGGCAGGAGGGAGAGCTGAAAAGATAAGAGTGAGGAGAAGCTATAGCTGGGATATAATTTTTGAGAGAAGAATAAATAAATAAATTCTGGAAAAAGGGACGAACAAGATCTGAATGAGGTAATAGGCATAATTATGAGAGAGGATATAAAGATGACTGTTTTCTAGTTCTAATTCTGTCAGGAGTATTTTTTTAAAAAAATACATAAAATATATTGATAATAAAACTATAAAATACGAGCTTCCATTTCAATACCTATTCTAACTGTAGAGAAGTTCATGCCGCTGTATAAGCATGACTTGATTTCTGGTTAATTTTGTTCAGTGGTGATTTATATATTTACAAGGCTTTTAAAAATAAAGTCTACAAAATTTTTAAAGCGTATGATTGTAAGAAAATAAATAATTTTCATAAATCTTAGAGTTATCCTAAAGTAGTAGAAATGTGGACTGGGTGTAGATGGAAGATGGCTTCTCAGCCATAGCATACAAGAATTATCAATTTCAATCAGACACCAGTGTCTACCATAATTACAGCTCTCAGACTGCACACCAATTATATTTCTTTGTCAAATTCATAAGAGATTTCAAGCAAAAGGAGATGCAGGTAAGAACAAAGGCACTCATGAAACATTTCACAATTTTTCATATTTAATTTCTATAGAATCATTCTAACAACATTCATTGACCAAAATTGTATGCTAGAAAGTTAAAAAAAAAAAATCTTCAGGTGAATTTTAGTTAAGAGGATGTCAAACTGTATTTGTTTTAATTAATATAAATCTCTATCACCATAGGTGAAGACAATAAGTTGATACACAGCAAAAGTGCACAGTTTCGATTTTGCTTTTTTTAAATACAAATAACTTCTTGTTATATACTTGAAATATGTCTTTATACAGGAAGTGACACATTTAGCCATTAACTATAAAACATTTTGAATTTTTTATATTCATTAAAGCATGCCAAACTTTGTAAATTAAAGTCCCTGCTACTCATCTATTCAATTGTTCTTGTCAGAGTTTGTATGTTATCTGATTTTCATTTTTTGAGTCACATTTGAATATCAAAAGCAACCTATTTTCTACTCATTGTTAAAGAACAAATTACAAGGAGAAAAATTAAAAATTAGCTTCAAAACTCTAAGTAGATATCATTTGAAGAATAAAGGTCAAACAGAATCTTGTAGTACAATGACTAAGAAAATCAATTTACAAGGACAAGAAAGTTAATAAAAAATTTGAAGGTATAATAATGGAAAGAGAAGAAATAGAAGACCAAATGTTATCAGATATGAAGAAATATAAAAAAGGCATATTGAAAAGAGAGAAACTAGCCACGTGATCCCATTAATTGGAATAATAACCAGTAACAATTTTAAAGGACAGGGCAAACACACTTTCATTCGTTCTAGGTTTTTAACAGAATTAATAGAATTCTGGTCTTATTTTGAAAAAAAATTTGGTAATTATTTTATTTCATGCTTTTCATTAAAATAAGTGACATTTATTTATAGGCTGAAATGATTTTTTCATATATATATTGTATATTGTTCAGCAATGGTTAATATATTATCTAAAGCATTTCTGCTTATTTAACACACAGTTAAAATAGTTTCTTAAGTTTTGTAATACTTAGTTATCCATAGTTACATACCTTACAACTGCACCAGAGAACTTCATATCATATCTAATGATACCTTATAACACATTGGTGGTTAATGTCATCTCTCTCCTTTCTACTGTCCTCAACCTCAGCTAACCACCATTTCACTCTTAACAATACCGGACAATAATCTACATTTGAATGAAATCATTCAATACTTATATTTCTGAGTCTCATTGTACATAATGTTGTCTACTATTATTCATGCTATAGTATATGATAAAATTTCATTAATTATTACAACTGAATACTTTGCTGATGTATACACACATGAAACACACACATATGTATATATCAAAATATGTATGTGTGTGTGTGCGTGTGTGTGTGTGTGTGTTTCAAATGTTTAATCAATTAATGGATACTTAGGTAGTTTTCATTCTTCGGTATTTGGATAGTGATTAGAGAAAAGTTCTCAGGAAAATATTGATGTCATGTATTCTGGATTCACACTATACAATGGTTCATTTTCCAGTTGTATTTTTAACTTGAGCTCTGGTGTAGACCATACTGTCACACTACTTTCTATTCCTCCAAGATTACCTTATCTCCAAATTGTCATCCTATCTTATTTATTTCTCAGGGAACCCGGGTAATGTGATATCTTGTGGTTGTTTGATTTGAATTTCAAACTCCTATAAACGTCATTTGTGAATGAAAAAAAATAGTCCTATATTGTAAAGGAACTTTAATCCAGCAACAAGGCTGCTCTGGCAAGGGGCCACATCCAAAGATATAATGCAGCTAGCATATAGACATGTCACATGCCTTTCATAACTCTGGCTAGGATATAGACACACGTTTCATACATACCTTTAATAACAAACAATGAAGTCTAATTGAGGGGTAGACAAAGGAACAAATCTGTCAAAAATTTCACAAAATGAATCAGAGATAGGATACACCCAATTCTCATGAGAACAACAAAGAAAAGCTCTTTAAGAGCAGCAGATAATTGTTGGATTGAGCACAGGAACCACAATTGAAGAGTTATGGAAAGGACTGAAGGAGCTGAAGAACTTTGCAACCTCTTAGGAAAAACAACAATATCAACAAACCAGACCTCTCAGACCTCCCAAGAACTAAACCACCAACCAAGGAGTACACATAGAGGGACCCATGGCTCTATCTGCATATCTAGCAAAGAGAAGATGGGCTTATCTAGCATCAATGGAAGAAGAGGCCCTTGGTCCTGTGAAGGCTTGATGCCCCAGTGTACGGGAATGCCAGGGTGGTAAGGTGGAAGTAGATGGATGGGTAGGGGAGCACCCTCATAGAAACAGGGCAAGGGAGAATGGGTTAGGGGGTTTGCAGAGGGCAAACTGGGAAATTAGATAACATTTGAAATGTAAGTAAATAAAATATCCAATAAAAATACAGAGCAACAAAGCAGTGCAGAGTTCATTCACTAATTTATGCAGTTCATTGCAGGTCAGCAGAGCCACTTAAAGCCAGACAATAAGAAGGAGCCAATAGATTAGAACAAATTACCAGAGTTAGTCTGGGGCCAAACAGAGCAATTTAATTGAGAAGCCAGGGAAGCCAGATTGAATCAGTCAGCTTGGAGAGGAATTTGAGCCGTAACAGCTGAGTTGAACCAGTCAGGCCGAGTTTAGAGAGTTTCCTAGGTAAATGGATGGAACTAGAAATTATCGTCCTGAGTGAAGTAAGCCAATCACAAAAGAACACACATGGTATTCACTCACTGATTATTGGATATTAGCCTAGAACCTTGAAATGCCCAAGATGCAACTCACAGGACACATGAAGCTCATGAAGAAGGAAGACCAAGGAAGGGGTGATTCAGTCCTTCTTAGAAGGAGCAACAAAATACTCAAGGGAGCAAATATGGAGACAAAGTGAGGGACAGAAACTGAAGGAGGGGCCGTCTGGAGACCATTCCACCTGAGTATCCATCCCATGTGCAGTCATCAAAGGTAGATGCTGATGTGGAAGTCAGGAAGTGCATGCTGATAAGAGCCTGATATGGATGTCTCCTCAGAGGTCTTCAAGAGTCTGACATATTCAGAGGCAGATGCTCACAACTAGCCATTGAACTGATAATGGGGTTCCCAATGGAGAAGCTAGAGTGAAGGCCATTGGAGCTGAAAGGGTTTGTGGCCCCATGAGGAGAGCAACAATACCAACCAACTACAGCTCCCAGGGTCTAAACCACCAACCTGGGAGCATTTAGGGAGGGATCCAGGGCTTCAGCTGAATACATAAGAGTGGAGGGCCCTGCTGGGCATACATGGAAGAAGAGATCCTTGACCTCATGAAGCCTGGATACCCCAGGGGGTGGGAATTTGAGGGTGGGGAGGTGGGAGTGGGGGGTGGTAGGTAGGGGTTACATCCACAGAAAAGAAGGAGGAGGGGTGAGGGGATAGGGGGTTCCTGGGTGGGTGGGGGATGGGGTAAGGAGACAACATATGAAATATAAATAAAACATCCAATAAAAAAAAGAAAAGAAAAAAAACAGGTATGGAATAAAAACCTGTCTCTTCTATCATTGTTACTGATTCTAAGCTTGCCTTGTAACCATTCAATTCTACTGGCTTTTCTATATAAATGCTAACATATAACCATAATTCCTATATTTCTACTTATGTGATATTTAGCACAAACCTAATCATAGTGCATGCTGCTATTCCCCAGTCTAAGACCTCTCAGGTCCCAGTCTGAGCAAGAGTCCTAATACACTTTTATGCTGATGCCTGTTTACTTTGCTTTAGAAGTTATTTTCCAATGGGTAGCCAGTAGCCAATGTAGAACCAGATACATAATGTATCTTGATGTACTATGAAGTTTTATTTAGAGACAGTAAAAGTATGCAAATCATAAGAAAAATGATATACAATGAAAAACAATAGCTGTCTTTTCTCTGCACCCCTGATTCCATTTCCAAAAGGAAAAATTAGTCTCACTTTTAACCACTTTTCTTTCTCTTTTCCCTTTGTAATCTAAATAAAATATTACAGTACCTGATTTATTATGTAAAAAAAAAGAAAAAAGAAAAACCTATAAAGGATAAGCTTATTCTGCAGTAAGACTCCAAGATGACAATTACATCAAATGAATAAAAGTCACTTTTATACTATAGTGTATATAATTAGGAAACATTTTCAATTCTGTTTCTAGGAGATTTTACTAAGCATTCTCTGTCTTTATGGGGGGAAGAGATTATTGTATATTCTAGAAATCACTTAATATGGAAATATCTAATATATACTGTTTAGAGATCTTTATTTCTTGAAAGTGATTCTATGTTATTGCTCTAAGCCTGTGGGTCCAATTTTTAAATCAAACCATTACATAATGAGCATTTTTCTACAGCTGTTATGAAATTTGACTGCTATACTCAGGCATGTGGTGATTTTACCTATGCATTTGCTGTATCTCATCTGTTTCAATGTCAGTTCACTTAAAACTAGGTAAGCTCTGTGACTATGCCATAAACCCTTGTTGTATCATTGTTTAACTTTAAAGAAAATTGATGGGTCTTATTGAAAACATTATACATCAAGTGATTTTAATTTGAACTTAAAATTTATATTGCCAGTTAAAGTGATCATGTGATTTATTTTAAAAACATATTTTCAGATGTTAAAGAAAAGGACATGGACAAGAGTGATTGCTGTCTATGAATAAGGACCTGATTTTAGACCCTAGCATGTATTTAAATGCTGGAAATGGACACAAGCATCTGTAGCTTCACAACTGTGACATACACAGATGAGGATATCTGGGGCTTATTGGCCATCAGCTTAGATCTATGGTCATTAAGATACAATATCTCAAGTGAATAGGCTGAAAGAGGGGCAGAGAAAGAGAACAGGACACTCAACATTCTCCTCTGGCCACAGTATATTTACTCAGGCACTTACACAAACACACACCTATATACCACACACACTTATATCACACATACAAATGTATAGATACCCAAACATAAAGCATGAAACATTTTTCATTTGTTTCTGTTTCTCATGGCTGCTAAGAATACTGAAATTTGGAGACAGTAGTATTGACACATCATAGAAATGGAAACAGTGTGTTTGGGTGTGTGTGTCAGTGTGTGTTATGTTTCTCTGTATATGTAAATATATGTCCATGTAAATACTCTAATTCTATAACAAAATACAAAAATATTTGTTTTGTAATTGCAATAAACAAGCACAGATATATTGAAAAGGTTGTTAATAATTACAGAGACAATTTGTGCCAACTGCCATCATTATTATATTCCAAATCTTCCTTATACTTTAAAGAGGCACTCCAACTCACTCTCTGTTGTAACCTCTGTTTATTAGCTTCTGTAAGAATGTTCTTATCTGACATTTGATAATTTAATGTTTTCTATCCTTATTTCCAATAAGCCATGAATTTTCATATAGTCATGTTTTACATGCTCATTGTTGCAATAAAAGTTCTATTTCTTCATTTTAAACTAAATATGAGTGTCATGTAGAAGTTAAATTCCCTGTCACTGACCTTATAGGTTTATATCTGTCAATATCTTAGCATTTCATTAGTGTGATAGTAAAGAATATTGGGTTCGTCATAGGGTAATCATGTTGCTATACATCTAACACGCAATCATGACTCTAAAATGAGGTTATATGCAGCAGAAACAGACTGCTGTGTAGTCAAGATACTGTAATGAAACTATTCATACATAATTTTAAATACTTTCTTGTCATTCCTTCCTTTGCTAAAGAGATCTCTCTTAATAGCCCAACTTCTTAGACAATTTCTTAATAGCCAGTTTCTCAGTGTATTCTTTAAACACATCAAACCCATAGTTCATACATTATATACTAGCTGTTGTTTACTGTTTTTTTGAAGTAAATAGTTAAAATCGGCCACTGGTCAAGCCGAATATCTAAGATGTGGTGGCTCTGCCTAGCTCAGCCACCATGTTTCTCAGCTGGAGGCCACATGAGCTCAGCAGTTAGAAATAGCCAGCTAGAAACACGAGTCCAGGAGATGCCAGCATGGGAGATGGTTCTGCCAATCTCCCATGCTGTTATCACAAGGCTGAGCATTGACCAGACCAACCTGCCATTTATGTGGGCCTGGTAGAAAAATGAGACTCTAATGCTTAAAGATTAATCAAAGGCTTCATATGTTTGGTAATGCTCAATAACAATATGCCCATACAAAGAGAACTGTTTCCCAATTAGCTAACCTAAATAAAAATTGTTACCCGTGACTGCTCTCCATACATGTGTGGCTTTCCATTGCTCCTATATCTCTGCTCTCCCTAGCTCCACCTTTTCCTTTTCCTCTTCCTCTCCTTACTCCTCCCACCTAAGCTCCTCCTACATTATTTAAACAGTTTTGTAAGGCTTTAATTAAGGAAGGGTTACCTGTGACTCTTAATGAGGAACATTACTCTGTATTACTTTGAAAAACTTTCAAAGAACTATGAACTTAGTTATTTCATAGTTCTAATATGACATTTTGAATATTTTGTAAAGGAAAACACCAGTATAATACTACATTTAG
Organism: Grammomys surdaster; assembly: GCF_004785775.1. NCBI lineage: Eukaryota > Metazoa > Chordata > Mammalia > Rodentia > Muridae > Grammomys > Grammomys surdaster. The sequence continues at coordinate 2,627,536 of NW_021604594.1, forward strand.
GAATGCAAAGAAATAAATATTTAAAATTTGATTATTATCCTTGTTTTTGATGATAGATGAAATTCAACTACCTACGATTATGTTGAAATAATGTGAAAATTAATATACTGATAATTAAGAATGTGATGCTCATTTCAGGACAGGTGGTATATGAGGAATTTCTATGTTTTATTGTTAATTGTGCTATATACTTAAAGCTATTCTAAAAATATTACCTCTGATATAAAATAAAAGCATTTAGCCTGGTCTTTTTAATAGTACCGAGGCCATGACAAACTATATTGTATTAAAGAAGACTAAAGTAAGTGACACCTAAATAGAATGTCAACCTATATCATATTCTACAGCTAAAGCGGATGCCATGTACATGTTGTATAAGTTTCAAATGTGGGGAGACCAAATTCTATTGCTCCAACATGTTAATTTCTCAATATTGTTTTATTGTCACCTTCCTTCCAATCATGGAATACAGAAGACATATTTAAGTAGAATAATGTACCTTGTGAATAACATGCATATTTTACAATAAGAAAGAAACAATTGATAGAGGGTAGTTGAAGACTTTTTCACTATTACAGACCTTTCTGTAAATTTTTGTTTTCAGATGCGCTTAAGGGAAATATATGTCACTAATATATTCTATTGATACGTGTTATCAGTTTTTCCTTGTAACTATAATATAATTATTTTCATTGAATTTTTTTACATAATCTGAGTCTAATTATTTATTCTATTGAAATCTCAGCCTTATTATCTCTAAACTGGTATAAATAATGATCACCTGTCTTAATCAGAGTTTTACTGCTGTGAACAGACACAATGATCAGGACAACCCTTATAAGGACAACATTTAATTAGAGCTGGCTTACAGGTTCAGAACTTCAATTCATTATCATCAAGGTGAGTAAAAGGCAGCATCCAGGCAGGCATAGTGGAGGAAGAGTTGAGAGTTCTACATCTTCATCTGAAGGCTGCTAGCAGAATACTGACTTCAGGGAAGCTAGAAGGAGAGTCTTATGACACACACTCACAGTGACACACCTACTCCAACAGGGATATACTTTCTAATCTATCCCTTCTAATCCTGCCATTCCCTGGCTGAGCATATACAAACCATCACATTCCACTCCCTGGCTCCCATAGGCTTGTTCAAACAAATGAGTCCATGCGGGCCATACCTAAATATAGCTTAATGCAAAATACAGAGTCCAATTTCCAAAGTTCCCATAGTCTACAGCAGTCTCAACAATGTTAAAAGTCCAAAGTTCAAAGTCTCTTCTGAGATTCATCCAGTTACTTAATTGTAATTCCCAAAGCAAGAGAGCAAGCCAGTTGGGCAAACACCAAACTCTGCATTTCCAAGTCTGATGTCAAAGCAGTCTTCAGATCTCCAACTCTCCATTCATCTCTGTTGACAGCATCAATCTTCTCTCTCCTGAGCTGGTTCTACTCCCTGTTAGCAGCTTTCCTAAGTAGAAAGCCCATGGCTCTGGCATCTAGAGTCTCCATCTTGGAGTCTCCAAGGCAACTTCAATATTACAGCTTCTTGTTTCAGTGTCTGTGATCCACACATAATTTTCTGAGCTCCTCCTAAGGGCTGGTTTTACTTCTTCAGCTCTGCTTTCTGTAGCACTCTAAGCTCAGGTTGATCCACTCCACTGCCACTTGGCTATCATCCCATGGTACTAGCATCTCCAATACAATACACTGGGGTCTTCTACTTCAACTAGGCTTCACCAATAGCCTCTCATAAGCTCTCTTCATGGTACAAAGCCTCAACTCTTTTTCATGAGCCTTTCAGTCATGGGCCATCAATTGTAACTGAGGCTGCACCTTCACCAGTGGCTTTCCATGGCCTTTCATAGTGCCAAGCCTTAGCTGTTCTCCATGACCCCTTCATGCCTTCAAAACCAGTACCAACTGGGTGGTTCTTACACATTACCAAGTTCAGCTTCAGCATGAGGCACACCCTGGCTATCTCTGAAACACAGCTTCTTTGGGCTCTCAGGAAACACTCCCAGAAGATTTCACCTCACTGACGCTGGTCTCTTCTTAATTATCATTAATTCCTCAGGTCCAACTAATCAGCATCAATTGACCCAGTAGCCCCTTGCATTTTTCACTCTAAAGCTAGGGCCACATGGTTCAAGCTGCCAAGTTCTGTTGCTTGCAGGGTCTATGACATGCCACACACCTCCCTGCCCCCATTGTATTACCAACTTTCTGTTTTCTGACTCCCTCTCTACCTAAGCTTGGCTTTCTTGGAACTTGTTCTGTAGATTGATCTTGAACTCAGAGATCTGCATGGCTCTGTCTCCTTCAATGCTGGATTAAAGGTATATTCCATCATGCCTGGATTTAAGCTTTTCTTCATCTAGAACCTGCTTTGTCCTAGGCTAGCCTTGAACTCAGAGATCTGTTTGGCTTTGTCTTCTGCAATTAAAGGTGTGTACCACCATGCCTGATTCTAAACTTAGTTAGTTGGATGGGATATTGCCCCCAAATTCCTTAAGCTGTTATTTCCTAGAACATAGGACTCAGCTCCATTTTACTTCGTGTTACCCCTTTAATATTTGAACCAGATATTTTATAATTTTCCTTTCTAAATTTGCTACCCATATTCAAAATGATCTACATGAGATTTAACCAGAGAACAAAGTTTCTACTGGGCTGTTTTGAGAATTCCTTTATCAATGCAATTAGCACAAATATCTTTACCTTAGCTTCAGGTAGACTCTTCAGACAAGGTAAAAAGCAGCCACATTCTTCACCAAAATACCACAAAAATCATTCCTACTTAACATATTAAAATTCTTCTTCTCTGAAACCTCTTCGGCCAGGTCTGCACAATTCAAATTACTCTCAGTAACAAAGTCTTCCATATTCCTACTAGGATATCCCATTAAGGTCCATTTAAAGCATTCCACTGTTTTTCAAATCCAAATCCCAAAATCCACATTGTTCCAAACAAGAGCATGGTCAGGCCTATCACAGCAGTACCCCAGTTCCTTTTATTAACTTCTGTATTAGCTAGGCTTTTATTGCTGTGAAAAGACACCATTACCAAGGCAATTCTTGTAAAGACAACATTTTATTGGGGCTGGATTACAGGTTCAGAGGTTCAGTTTATTATCATCAAGGCAGGCACATGCCAGCATCTAGGCAGGCATGGTGGAGGAGTTCAGATTACTACATCTTCATCTGAAGGCTGCTAGTAGAATACTGACTTCCAGGAAACTAGAAGGAGAGTCTTACAACCTACATTCACAATGACCCACCTACTCCAACATGGCCATAACTTCTAATTCAGTGACTTCCTAGGCTGAGCATATACAAACTGTCATACCACACCACATTTTATTATCAAAATTACAGGAGATTTTCCATATAAACACCAGTAGACAATTAACTCTTCATAAATACATTATAAGTGTTTATAACTATGTCTATGCATAAACAAATCTCTTCATTAAAAATAATTTACCTTTTTAATATTTTCTTTTATTTTCTATGTTCATACATATTATAGAATAATTACATTTTAATGATGTTTAATACATTTTAATGATGTTTAATGGTCAATGACTTCTTTCCTTAATCAATACATCTTTCATATTTTCCCTTTGTCAATTTAAGTTTTTGATGAAAACTAGATGCAACTTACTATAAAATTATTTATATGTTAGTATATGTGATAAAAACAACATTTAACTACCATACTTCAATAAAGGCACAATCACATGCACAAGAAAAAATAGTAAATAGTCATGTTTAACCACAGTTGTTGGCCTAGGATTAGAATTGTATAACTGACTCTTATGTCAGGACAAACTAAAAGAATTAAAAACATTGAAAATATTTTAGTGTTACTTCTGAAATATGTGTTATTAAACTGACTGATTATTAGTATGAACAAAGTTTTTAAACTCTGTTTCCTTTTTTCCATTAATTAATGTATTTATTAACTTTACCACACAATATCACACCCACTCCCCCAAGTATTCCCCTCATTCATGGAGCTTGGTCTAACTCCATTTTTATTCTGCCTGTTTTTATTGGAAAAACTACAGTGCAACCCTACTGCATGTTAAAGGAGTTCTCTGGGGTCTCCTCAGCACAACATGATCTACAATCAAACAGCTAAGACAGGTGGTAAAAAAAGGATGCTGTGAGGGTAGAGAATTAATATAAGCTGAGGCTGGAGGAGGTGGAGAAGAGGAATTGTCTGTCAATCTTGTTGAGATACTAAGGGCAAGAGATAGCTATCACCAGCAGTAAGTGGAGATTTGAAAAACTTACCAGCTACTCACTAGAGTACAGCTAAGCACAACTGGAAAAGAGCTCAACAGATGTTTAGGTGGAATTGCCAGCAGCCATCTGATGCAAATATGGCTGCAAAATGAAATATGTAATGGTAAAATAACAACAAGCGTTACTGTGAATCAAGAGAGATTCTCATATAATTTTCACAAAGAGTCTGTCCTCATTGCTAGCCAAAAGTGACAACTGAAAATATCCACACATGCTGCAGGAGCCAGAACAGATAAAGTAGACTATAGTAAGGGTCCACAGAACCTACGGTCTCCAGTATTACTGCTCTGTGTTTTACTCACAAAGCTAAAAGCCAGTCCATATAGCATAGAAGAAGTAGTTATGGGGTGATTCTCCACTACCATAAGACATGAATGGAAGGGTGTAACTTCTCAGCATATATACTGAATAATATGAATCTATGGATATTTTCTGACATTGTCTTTTCATGATAACAGTTAAGTACTCTGAAGTCCATTTATTCCACTTAGCAAATGTGTTACTTTATTTGAATTTACATATTAATTCAATAGTTTTACCCTTTTACAGAGATCATGGTCTTGTAACAAAATTATCTTTAAAATATCTTCTAGTTTTGTATTTATAGCTTTTAAAGGAACATAGAAAGAATACAGTGTAAGATTCAATAGAATCTTTTACAATAAAAAGGGGAAGAGATGTTAGGAGAAAGTATGGGGAGAAACAGCTGGAATTAGGGGGCATTTGAGTGACAGTGTAGGAACATAGTGCAGTGGAAACTTCCTGGAATCTATGAGAGTGACCCTAGTGTTGACTTCTAATAATGGAGGATATGGATTCTGAACTGGCATCTTTTGTAGTAAGGTCAGGCATTCATTGGTGGGATTTTTTACATTCAGTTGAGTTGTTGGCTGAGATCCTATGGACATTCCTAAATAACCAAGGCTGTTGCTAGGAGGAAGGTTGCTGTCTGAAAACTAATGCCAGGGCTCCATGGCCAAGGACAACTTCCACTCAGCTCATTGAAAGTAGAGAGGATCTCTGTCTCCCTCAATCTTGATGTCGTGCGCACATCCTCTCAATGAGGTTCTGTCCAGAGGGGTCCCTGCCTCGAGCCCCACGTCTGGGTGCCACTTGACCCGACCGGCAGGTCCTAGTTATTCGTGGGGGCGAAGAGGACTGCAATCTGCTATTCTTCAGAAGATATGGTACACTGCTTGAGTTATGGTCTCCCTGCTATTCTTCAGATGATATGGTACACTGCTTTGAGTCTATCTTCAGTTGCCAAGCAGGATCTTGCAGTTGCCAAGCTTCAGGGAACCTTGTGCAGGTGGGAAAAGGTAGAGGGTGAGGGTAAGGGCGAGGATCCTGGCTTCTGGCCCATCTGGATTAGAACTTCTAATAGCAGGCATCACGGGTGATTCATTTTTACCTGGAAAGAAAAAAGAAGGGGATTCTCAGGGAGATTTCTCTTTCCTGGATATAAATTGTTATTCATTGTATTTATGGTTGGGCCTGGCTTTGTGAGAGTATCTATTTTTTTCATTAATATTTGTGGTAGCTGGTTAGCTGTGCCTTCTGTGGTATTGGACAGGCATATCAGTCCTCGGCTCCATAAGGGAACTGGGTCTGGGGCATTCCCTTTATGGGTATGAGGGTCCTTCCCCATATCTGTGGCAAAGTTTTGTTGGTCTTGGTGGTGCCCGAAGTCACCAACATGGTCAGCAAGAGATTTGCCATGAGCTTTCAGCTTTAGAGAGAGAAAAGTGAACAAGGCATGATGGAGAGTATTTCAGGGGGACTCCTTCTGAGGGGGTACCGTTCCCCCTCTTTTGTTTTTAAAGCCAATTTTTCAGAGTTCTTGTAAAATCAGGGCAGAAGCGCCAACAGTTGCTCCTTCTACACTCAGAGAGTCATGAAGACCTTATTTAAGGATATATAAATCTATATTAATAATCTTTTGTCAAAGGACTTTTATAGCACCACTGACAATTAATCAGACTATATGGTATATCAATTAGAAATAACTTTTTCTACTTTTTGTGAGATTACCTCTCTTCTGTCAATTAACTGTTGAGGAAGTTAGGGTTTACCTCTCTCTTGAGAATATTGAACAGAGATTTAAGTTCTTTTGTGGAGAGCTTAAAATAGGATCTTAGCCAATTTGCAACTCCTAGAAACTTTTGAAATTAATTTAAAATAAGTAAACTCCCTTTTTTAAAAAATCCTTTATCTGTGTGGGTTTTTTATTGGATATTATATGTATTTACCTTTCAATGTTATCTCCTTTCTCATTCTCCCCCAAGATCCCTTATCCCATACCCCCTCCTCCTAATTTTTGTGATGGTGTGCTCCAAACATCCTCCCAGTCCCATCTCCCTGCTCTTGAATTCCCACACAGTAGGGGATCCAAACTTTCGGGGACCTTGGCCCTCCACTTTCACTGAAGTCTAACAAGGTCACCCTCAATTCTCTATACAGGTGCATGAGTCCCTCCCTTTGCTCTCTGGTTTAGACTTTGGGAGTTCTGGTTGAAACTTTTGATACTCCTTCTAGAAAGGACCAACGCATTCATACTTTGGTCTTCCTTCTTCTATGTGAGTTTTATGTGGTCTATATGTAGATTCTTAGACATTGTGAGCTTTTGGGCTAATATCCACTTATCAGTGAGTGCATACCACGTATGTTCTTTTGAGATTGGGTCATCTCACTCAAGATGATATTTTCCAACTCCATCCATTTGCCTAGGAATTTTGTGAACTGATTGTTCTTAATAGCTGAGTAGTACTCCATTGTATAAATGTACCACATTTTCTGCATCCATTCTTCTGTCGAAGGGCATCTGGGTTCTTTCCAACTTCTGGCTATTATAAATAAGGCTGCTATGAACATGGTGGAGCATGTGTCCCTGTTGTATGGTGAAACTTCTTTTGGGTATATGCCCAGGAGTGGTATAGCTGGGTCCCCAGGTAACACTATGTCCAATTTTCTGAGATACCGCCAGACTGCCTTCCATAGTGGTTGTACCAGTTTACAATCCCACCAACAGTGGAGGAGTGTTCCTCTTTCTCCACATCCTCGCCAACATGTGCTGTCACCTGTGTTTTTGATCTTAGCCATTCTGACTGGTGTGAGGTGGAATCTCAGTGTTGTTTTCATTTGCATTTCCCTGATGACTAGTGATGCTAAACACTTCTTTAGGTGCTTCTCAACCATTCAAACTTCCTCAGTTGAGAATTCTTTGTTCAGCTCTGTGCTCCATTTTTTAATAGGGTTCTTTGATTGTCTAGAGTCTAATTTCTTCAGTTCTTTCTATACCTTGGATATTAGCCCTTTATCAGATGTAGGGTTGGTGAAGATCTTTTCCCAATCTGTTGGTTGCCGCTCTGTCCTATTGACTGTGTCCTTTGCTTTACAGAAGCTTTGCAGCTTTATGAGGTCCCATTTGTCAATTTTTGGTCTTAGAGCACAGGCCATTGGTGTTCTGTTCAGGAACTTTTTCCCTGTGCCTATGTATTCCAGGCTTTTTCCCAGTTTCTCTTCTATTAGTTTCAGTGTGGCTGGTTTTAGGTGGAGGTCCTTAATCCACTTGGAATTGAGCTTTGTACAAGGAGATAAGTATGGATCAATTTGCTTTTTTCTACATGCTGACAACCAGTTGGACCAGCACCATTTTTTGAAAATGCTATCTTTTTTCCATTCGATGGTTTTAGCCCCTTTGTCAAAGATCAAGTGACCATAGGTATGGGGGTTCATTTCTGGGTCTTCTATTCTATTCCACTGATCCTCCTGCCTGTCTCTGTTCCAATACCATGCAGTTTTTATCACTATTGCTTTGTAGTACAGCTTGAAGTCGGGGATGGTGATTCCTCCAGAAGTTCTTTTATTGCTGAGAGTAGTTTTCGCAATCCTGGGTTTTTTGTTATTCCAAATAAATTTTAAGATTGCTCTTTCTATCTCTGAGAAGAATTGAGTGGGAATTTTGATGGGGATTGCACTAAATCTGTAGATGGCTTTTGGCAAAATAGCCATTTTTACTATATTAATCCTTCCAATCCATGAGCATGGGAGATCTTTCCATCTTCCGATATCTGCTTCGATTTCTTTCTTCAGGGGAATGAAGTTCTTGTCATACAGGTCTTTTACTTGCTTGGTTAGGTTCACACCAAAGTATTTTATATTATCTGTGACTATTTTGAAGGGTGTCATTTCCATAATTTCTTTCTCAGCCAGTTTATCTTTTGAGTAGAGTAAGGCTACTGATTTGCTTGAGTTAATTTTATATCCAGCCACTTTGCTAAAGTTGTTTATCAGGTTTAGGAGTTAGATTGAGAGAGACAGAGATCGTCGCCCGCCACCTGTCATCCACGGAACCAGGTTGATGCTGCCATCAAGAAGACGGTTGAAGTTCATTACCATCAGCTGAAAATTGAAGAGGATCCAGAAGTGACTCAGCAGGAGACTGACACAGCTGCCAGCTCCCCTGCCTCCCCCTACGGTCGACCCCTAGACTTCCACGCCCTCCAGAAGGGTTCCTGGTATGCCTGGCTTTGCCCTCGTTTCTCTCGATAGAGAGCTTGGCCTCTTGATCACCACAACAAAAATTGGCTTTTTCCTAAACCAAGGCCGCCCTTGATATGGCCGCTAACATTGGGGAGCCTTCCTTTATGACAATATTACACCCCAAACTGACAAATGGTTGGTAACTTGAACATTTACAAGGGACTAGGATGGCTGTGAGTTAGCCCAATGACGGGATTATTGTAGGTCCACTTCCCAGGGGCCCACCCAATGCAGCCGAAAAGGAGTGCATGGTGCTGGGAGTGGGTGCAGCCTACATGGCCTAAGACAGGGCTCTAACCCTCCTTCCACCCACATCGGAGTCCCTTGACGTTGCCCATCGTCGACAGCCTAAAGCCTTCGACCATTGATGTGACTCGTCTCACATCAGTGTTTTGGGGTTGTGAACTTGTCTAAGACCCCCCATAATTAGACATCCAAATTCAAAACTTACATAGTTGGGATTGATCATAAGACGCCTTCTCTAACTAAACAGAGAAGGGGGAGATGCCAGAAGCCAGGACCCTTGCCCTTACCCTCACCCCCTACCTTTCCCCACCTGCACAATGTCCTCTGAAGCTTGGCAACTGCAAGATCCTGCTTAGCAACTGCAGATAGACTCAAAGCAGTGTACCATATCTTCTTAAGAATAGTAGGGAGACCATAACTCAAGCAGTGTACCATATCTTCTGAAGAACAGCAGGTAGATCATAATTCAAGGCAGTGTACCGTATAGACCATGACATGTTTCAAGGCACAGGCCAAGAAGATTTTGTACTTTTCCACCACCTGGCCCCTCTTACCCCCTCCCCTTGTAAAACATGCTATAAAAAGGCATTTCATGTTCAAAAAAAAAAAGAAATTTAAAAAAAAAGAAAGATCAATTTTAAACGACACTAAAAAAAAAAAAAAAAGAAAGTAGAGAGGTTGAGCTGGTGTGGGCTTGGACCCTTCACCCCTACAATCTCATCTCTTTGGTATTGTGTAGGATGTGGAAAAAGAAAACCTAGACATCACCTCAGTCACAAAAGTCTTTATCTACAATCTTTCCTACCTGCAAGATGTGCTTGGGGTAATGATGGCACAGAACCTGTGGGAGTGGCCAAACTATTATTGTTTTAACTTGAGGCTCACAAGAGAGGGAACCCATGCCATACACTGGAGATGGCCAGGAAGCAGAGACTGGATAGCCCAGAGACCCAGGATAAAAGCAAACACGACTGGCCTATCTGGATCTGTACCTGTAGCTGTACCTGTAGTTGTACCTGTAGCTGTACCTGTACCTGTAATTGTACTATAAAAATAACTATACTTCTGTCTATCTGTCTCATCTCTCTCGCGCTCTCTTTGTCTCTCTCTCTGTCTCTGTCTCTCTGTCTCTCCCCTCCCCTCCCCCCCTCTCTCTCTCTCTCTCTCTCTCTCTCTCTCTCTGTGCGTGCGTGTGTCTGTCTGTCTGTTTCTCTCTTTTTACTTAGAATAGACTCTCATTCAATTTCTCTGTGTGTGTGTGTGTGTGTGCGCATGCCTTGTCCAGTAGTCATCAGAGAGGTTTCTCCAGAACATATGGGAGTGTGTGTGTAGAGAACCACAGCCAGACATGAAGAGAGAGTCTAACATGGAGATCTCCATCAAGTCACTCCCCTCAGAGACTGGGGTGCCCCATGGAAAATGAGAAGCAAAGATATTAGGAGTCAGAGGGACTGGAGAAATCAGAAGAACATTGCCCACTGAATCAACTAAGCAGAACTCACATGGGCTCACAGAGATTGAAGTGGCCAACACAGGGCTTGCAAGTGTCTGTACAAGGTCCTCTTCATTTGCTATGGCTGTTACCTTGGTATTCTTGTGATACTCCTAACAATGGGAGTAGGTGCATTTTTACTCCTTTGCCTGATCTTGACATTCTTTTTTTCCTATTGGGTTTCCTTGTCCAGCCTTGATAATGAGGGCTTCCATTTTCTCTCATGATATTACTTATCATTTTTTTGTCTGTCTGTCATCTCTTGGATACTTACTCTTTTGTGAAGAGGAAATAAGAGGGGGAGTAGATCTGTAGAAAAGGGAAGATGAGGGGAATCTGGGGGATATGGAAGGAAGGAACAGAGGGAGGAGAGGGAGGGGAAACTGGTTGAGAGAAATTGAATGAGAGTCTATTCTAAGTAAAAAGAGACAGACAGACAGACAGACAGACAGACAGACACACGCACGCACACACAGACACACAGACACACACACACACAGAGAGAGAGAGAGAGAGAGAGAGAAAGAGAGAGAGAGTGGAGAGAGAGAGAGGTGTTATATTTTATGTAGATTTTTTTCTTCTTCCATCTTTGATAGCAAAATTAGGATCTGGGATGAATTGAATTGGATCTCAAAATGTATATGGTGAAACACTGACTCCAACATAAATGTAATTTGTGATAAAGTTTATGTGTTGATGATTTAAATATTTACAAGGAACTAGAACAAGGAACTAGAAAACTGATGAATAGAACTAGTGACATATGAGAAGAGATACCAGAATAACTGTTCCTGTCTTTTTTGATATCTCTTCTGACATTTTCTGGAAAAGGCTAGGCACAGATTTAGAGAAAGGGCAATTATCTGTCTGTCAGGAAAAGACAATTCATCAGAAAACCAAGTACTAATATTATGAAAATAATTGTTCTATTGCTTAAGTGTGCCCAGTGTCTTATCACTGTATCCAAAATAGTCTAATTGGGTTCAATTGCCTTCACTGCAGGTACTCACATAATTAGTATGTGATTAAGACTGCATTCTGTGTAAAGCATTGGTGGTATATAGAAAAATGGCATGTTCATTTCTTTTGAGCCATTCACAATTACACATTAACAAAGAAATAACACATGATGATGAATGCTGTACACTCCAGATCTGCATTCCTTAAATTCAAATCTGCACTGAAATTGATGACATGATTTTGAAAATAACATTGTATTCTTTGTATTATAACAAGAAAAATAAAGAACCACATATAAAATAAAGGTATTTCTCCTTGTTAGTGATTGTGGTAGTGGTCAATCACACTACTCATGCTATACTCAAGTAAATCAGTAACAAATAATTTCATTAGTATTATCCATATATATATATATATATATATATATATATATATTCAATCACATTAAGGCATTAACTGGTGTAGCTTGCCCCCATATGCAAAGCTACCCAATAATCATCACATACTTCAAAAAAGTATTGTTCAGAATCGATATGAAAGACTGTGGAACAAATGAATATATCACTGAAAAATCTAAAGTTAAAATAATAGGAGTTTGAGACTTATTTTCCACATATTAATGACACTTATCTCTACTAACATGTCAATAATTTACCAACCAGTTTAAGAATTGAGTTTAGTTTTCTAAAAGGGTATCAAGCACAGTCAGACTAGAGGATATATGAATTCAGTAAAGCTAACTACAAAGCAACTACAGAGAGGTCAGGGAGCAATCAAGCACATGACCTGCAAGCAAATGGAAACCATTCCTTTAAATGTTACACAAACCTCTAGTGTCAAATGAGGTTGAAAGATATGTCTATTGGCAGTTCTCTTCTGTGGCAAGATACCTGAGGAAAGCACCTCAGCAGTCTGAAAGTTTGTTTTATCCTTTCAGAGACTTGAGTCGATGGCAGACTCAATGCTATTGGTGGTGAGGCAATAGTATCATGGCAACAAGGGTATTTCTCAAAGGAATCACTCACCTAATGGCATTACAGAAGAAAAATGAAAGGAATAGGGAAAGGGCAAGGTAAGTCCTTCACGATCGTTTCCCCCAGAACCTAGTTCTTCCAACGAGCTCACAATAAACTCCTATCACCCATGCTGTATGAAAAGTTAAAGACCTCATGATCAATTATCTTTCTATAACATCAGCTTGGAATGAAAATTTCAACATTTCATCCTTTAGAAAAAGATTACAAGTTGAAGACACAACAGGTAATCTCTGATACTTGCTTCCTGATTTAAAGTATTCACCCCAACTTCAAGATTCCACAACTGTTCCTTAGTTTTATCATTGCTAAAAGATTTTGTCTAAAGTTTTCTGAGAATCAGGGCAAACTGTTAGGGATGACTACTAATAAAATTACCTCTTCCCAACACACACATATATGTGTGACCTTGTATAATAGGTTGTGACACAATTTCTTTATTTAGGGCAAAATCTTTCAGACAATTTACATATTTACACACTTGGGAACGTGTTAATTTATTTACTTAATCTTTCTTATACTCTTTTTATTACATTTTACTTTTAGAGAACCTCATAGTGAACACTGCAACTACATTACTCATTTTTATCCTTCTCCTCTGTTTCCTCTTGTGTCTCCCATTCCCTCCACAATTCACAATATATGTTAATTATTTTTGTTACAGACACAGACACACAGACACAGACACACACACACGCATGCATATACACACACACACATGCACACAGACACAACCATATTTGGTTGCATTTAGCAATGCTAAAAGTTTTAGCAACCATACTTTCTTTAGTTAAAACATGAGATATTTTTTCTGGATATAGTGAATGTCTTTAAAAGCTTTCTGCTTTAGCCTTGCATACCTATTTCTATGTAAACCTAATTAAAACCAGCGAGAAGAGTCATATCATTGCCACTACTCAGATTTCTAAGAGTGTTTATTCCCATTTAACTAAGACAGCACAGATCTATATACGTGCCTGCTGGGACTTTCATCCCCTGAATTCATATCAAAATTGTTCACTGTGAGAGACATAAAGGCATTGTGGCACACACCTTTAATACTAGCCCCAGGAACCAGAAGCCTATGAGTTCTAGGCCATCCTGGTCTACATAATGATAATTTCTAGAGCTAAGTGTGGAGACTGGTTTTCAAAACAAACACAAAAGTCAATAAAGATATGAATGAATGAATGAATGAATGAATAGATGATTGAATAGATAAATAAACAAACAAACAGCATTATGGCCTTTCATTAGACTTCTAAAAATATTAAAATTTCTTTAAAATGGCCTCATGGCTTTGTTCCTCTCTGTCTTAGAAAGTGACCCAAGATTAATATTTTATATCATGATTTTTTTGGAATATAATAATGATGATTATTTTTCTCAACTGATTTGTTTAATAATGATTTATACATTCTGGTAGAAATTTATTCCATGCAGAATTGTCAACATTTCCAATATTTCCTCTTTGGGCTCTATAAGTGCAACTTTTATTTACCAGATGTAATTGTCATCTCAGAGGCTTACTGCTGAATAAGTGCACACTTTCTAGATCTTTCTGAACTAGCTTTGACTGGTTGGTTCAACTCAGCTGTTTTGTCTCAAAACTCCTCTCCAAAGTAACTGATCCTCAAAGTAGTAGGATCCTCTCAGCTTCTGACTGAATTGCTCTGCTTGGCCTCAAACTAACTTTTGTAATTTGTTCAGTCTTCAGGCTCTTTCTCATCCTCTGGCTGGTTCTGTCTTCACCTGCAACCTGTCTCTGTGAAACTGTCTCAGTAAAACTGCCACAAACATTATGTCTTTTTCTCCATGCTCTGGTCTTAAGTCACCTCTCTTTCCTGTGCTGTTTTCCTGAGAGTTAGGCACATCTCATCTCTGACTCATTCTATCAAATCTTTCTCTAATTTGTCACTTTGTCTTTCCTTCAATTAGATGTCACTTTCAAACATGGCTGCTTCCTTCTAGAAACTAAACTTACTTTCATTGTTTGGGGTTAAAGGTATGTACTAAGGACATGTCTGTATTCCAGCCAGATCATACTTTAATCCATAATATGCCTGCATTCCAACCAGACCAAATAGATCTAGAAAGTCTTTGGATGTGATCCCTTGCCAGAGCAGCCATGTTGCTGGATTACAATTCCTCTACTTGACTAGTGATCACTTCAAGCATAAGCAAAGACAGAATCAATTAACTTTCACTTTTTAAAGTTGTAGTTGAAAGTCAGTATAGTTCAATTATACAAACATTTAAATAACATGTAGATTGATAATATATATAAATAGGTTATTGAATAAAATTAACAAAATAAGAATAATTTTGTAATGTAGATTTAATATTGCTTATGCAATGTATAATAGAATATATATATATATATATATATATATATATATATATATATATATGTAGGTGTGTTTATGTTCTCATGTTTATATATGTGTGTGTGCATGTGTGTGTATATATCTATGTGTGTATGTGTGAGAGTGTGTGTGAAGGAGAAAAAAGAGGGAAGGGAGAATGGAGTGGGTGGAAGAGAAAGAGAGAGAGATCTACATAGATTAAAGGCATACATGCTCTTAAATATATTAAAATCAGGTCCAAACATGTTTGATAACCAAAGTAATTAAAGTATCTAGAAAGAAAATCATGCATTTTCATAAATTATTTTTCTCATTTTAAACTTCACACTTGTATATAATAGTAATATAATTCTCACTTGCTGGAAAAAAAACTTATATAAGGCCCCTCAGGATTTTAAGTATTTGTGTATCTTTCTTTATTCAACAAGAGTAGTTAAGAATATTTTGAGCTGTTTATGAGGTTTATGGAAAATTTTTTATACCTCATTTTTCTCAGTTTTTATTTACAATCACTGGAGCAGAAAGTCACTAGGTACTATGGGAACTATTTAACTGCTAGAAAGGATTATTTCTGCCACTCTTCCTTTATCTCTTTATATACAAAGCACAATACATAAAATAAGAACAAAAGAATATAAAATAAAAGAGCTAAAATTTCAAGAAAAATCTATATTTTTGTGCTAAATCGTATAGACCAGGATGTTAGTGTGATAAATTGTGCAGAGGCACCAAAAATCCTCACCCAAACCTTGTTTTTCTGCAATAGACAAGAAGCCAAATATCTTCAGAGTATATTGGTAGGAATAATAGTGATTTTTCTTTTAGTTGTTAACCATTTTATTTATTGGTAGATATTTATTTGGCTTTTACATCTCAGATTTTGTTTTATTAATTTTTGGAGATTCTCCAGTTATAATTTTATTATATTCACTACTATTCCTCCGGGATTCTTCTCCCTATGCTCCCAAATTCATACCTTTTCTCTTTGTTTCTCTCTCTGTCCCTGTCTGCCAGTCTTTCTATATATACACATTCATATACACTAGTAAATAGAATTTAGTTTATTCTAAATACAGTAGTATTTAGAATAAAGTATATTTAGTATAAAGTACAGAACATACTATAATTATGTAAATTGGTATGTAATTTATACCACATATAACTCATTTAAGAGTTTTAGTGGAAAAATTATTTACATGGTACTAATTTATATAGTATTTAAATGTTTGCATAATTGAACTCTGCCAAATTTTATTATAGGTTTAATGACCTGGGGCAGTTGTGTATAGGTTCTCTACATTTCATTCAAGAATACATCAATGGTATAGTCATTACAAAGTAGCATGATTGCCTTATTCAATGCAAATGGTTATTGTAAACAGGAAAAAAAGATATCAAGAAAGACAAAAGGCTACATGAGGGAGCATCCTCAGGGTCTGAAGTTGTTTGGGGCTACTCCTACAGCACTCAAGAACAGTAGGTTGCTTGTTATGTGGCATCATTTAGGTAGTTCTCTGTTTTGATTGGCAGGATAAGATTACACAAGCCTTGGCTCATTGCACATGTTTTTTTCTCATGATGTATCTGCTTTTAGTTACATACATGCCTAAATGTGCAAAAGAATAAAATGTTAATGAAAGGATTCTTGTGGAAGTTCACATAGAGGGTACAGTTTGCCATAAAATGCATGCACTAAAAAACTGGATAGAAACATCTAGATGTGTTGCAGTATATGCCTAAGTATGCTGAAACAGAGCATTTAATTCACACGGAGGTATTTTGTTTTACATCTCAGTTTTTATGATTTTATTAATTCATTGATAATTTTAACATATTAATACAGCACATTCAAGGGGAATAACTTATATCCACTGTTAGACCTGTTACAAATGCAACCTAACACAGACAGGAGTCCCAGGTTACCTGGTTTTACTTGGTTGCATGTCCCAGTATTTTGACTTTTTAAGGATCTGTTTATGGACAGTTAGAGTTAATGGACAAGTAAATATTCTCAAATATACCATTTCACCTCTTCATTTGTAGCTGGCTAAAAGACCATAACCTTTGCCATCTTGGGTTAGGTTCTGGCCTAGTGGTAACCAGGCACTGCTGTGCACCTGGCCAGACTCAAGGACTCTTAGCAAGACAGGTGAGATTTGCAGAGGGATGAACACCAGTGAGAAACAGCCTTCCTTAAGATAGCTTTCAGTGAAACAGCTTTCTTTTATTGCCGGTGAATAAGGGCTATGTAAACCTTGTGGGGTTGTTAGGGGTTTTCAGCCAGTGTACATTATTAGCTCGTGCTGAGGCGCTGGGAATGTTTCATGTTCATAAAGAGGAATTCCTGGTGCTTGATGGAATCCTTATATGGAGAGAGGAAGTTAAACCTGTAGTTTGGCCACCAGGCTACATGACTACTTCAAGGGTGGCAGAAGTGGGAGGTCACAAGTCTGTGGGAGCTGGGACAGCAGGCCCAGGGCAGGGAGGAAAACAATTTTGCTCCTGCAGGAGTAAATCTCAGGGTGAGATTTTCCAGATTTGAACACCTCTTGACCTCACTCTTCTTTGGACTACCTCCCCCAGCCACATGGCTTTCTGGCCCCACACATCTCTACCCTAACCCGTATAAACATTCCAGGAAAATGACTAGCAGATTTCTTAACGTCATAATAATAAAGCAACCTTTATACCCTTAAACTTTAAGAAGAAAAATACTTCTAGTTCTAAGAAGAGATTCCAATTCGTAGAAAAGAGATAAAGCACAAACTAGCTTCAGAATTCAAAGCCCAAAGGAATGAAATAAGATCTCTTAAATACTGGACCACCAAAAAAGGAAGCACACACCAGCTGATATGAAGACCCCAACACATGTACAGCAGAGTACTTCTGGGTCTGTGTTCAATCAGAGATGATGCACCTAACCAATAGACTAGAGGCCCCAGGAAGTTTAGAGGACCAGTGGGGTAGGGGGTTGAGAGTTGGGGCAGCCTCGTGGAGACAGGGGTGTGGGTTGGAGGTATGGGATGTGGAACAGTCAAGAGGGAGGAATAAAATCTGGAGTGTAAAATAATAATTAACAAAAAAAAGAAAAAAGGGAGGGGGAAGAATATTCATAGCTTAAGCAAGAAGCTCACATTATAACCCTACATACCCAGAAGCCAGAGTTGGAATTATGGGAGTAAATGTTTACCTGACTTGTTTTAATCTGAGATATTTTATTATTTTCCTTTGGTTCCACTTGAGATTGCAGTACTGCCTTTGTGCCATTGTATTATGCATATACGTAAAGCTCTGTTTTACAGCTAAAAGTTTGTCTTGCTTCTCAACTGATTCTGCACTTTAATTTAATTAGGCTTTAATTGTTTAGAAGATAGACAAATTGGATTTTGTTTTAGGAAATAGCCTTGAATCTTTAGAGGCCAGGAAAGAACTGCTGTGTTCAATTATGAAATACCTTTCATAAATTCAAATTTTGGACACTTGGTCTCCAGCTGGAGTCTATAGGTCCCAAAGTTCTAGAAACCTCCAATGGTGAGCGTTCACTTGATAAACAATGTCAATGAAAGTGACCCTTTGAAGATTGTACCTGACCTCAGCCTTGTTCTTACACTCTGTTTTCCGTACACATTGTGAGTGACCTCCTCCAGAACTTTACTTCCATGATATGTAGCTATCATATCCAGACTAAAGGATTCAGAATTGAAATTTATGAAACCGAGAGTAAAATATATTCTCACCTTTGAGTTATTTGGGTTCTGTGTTTTGTTTCAACAATGAACAAAATAAACAATAAAACCATCCTGGGTTCCATCCATTTTCCTCTAGGTGCTACCACCCAGGTTTTACTTCAAATCATAGAAAATAGCAGAATGTATTTCATGATATACATGAATAAAATAATATAATCTTCAAAGTATGCTACTAATTATTTTATAAAGTGATATGAATATAAATGAATAAAACATTCAAATTACCTAAATAGCTTGCTGTAACTTACTGATTTTTAAGATTAAGTTTGTTTTTATTCTGAGGATTTTATACATGAGTCCTATACTTACATCATCTCTACTCCTTTCTCCTGACAATTCCTTTGTACCCATCAAATCCCTTGAAAGTTCATGACTTTTTCTTTAATTATTCAAAACAGACTCTCTCTCTCTCTCTCTCTCTCTCTCTCTCTCTCTCTCTCTCT